>NW_026729215.1:0-138832 GCF_030272615.1 Cryptomeria japonica | reverse complement strand
TAAATAATAAGAATGAAATTAGAACAAGAATTTAATCAAATGTAAATGCACTCCACTCTTCACCTTCATCGCCCAATTGGATAAACTAAGAAAATATAAGCTAAGATGTTAGTTTAGATGTTGTCCAATGCCCTTAGAAACTATATGAATAGCATATTGGGCCGCCATCCCTCCTCTTACCCTCCTTGCATTGTCAAGGTGAAATAAGTATGAGGTTGATTTAATAATTATTTTAAATTTATATGTTTTATTTATTATTCATTGTGTGTTTCTTACTTGTTAATGCTTTATCAATTGTAAACTATGTAATACTACGAATACTTTTTCCTTGGAATATATAATTAGTTCTCTCTCCCTCTATATTAAGGATATTTTTTAAGAAATTATTGTTTATTTAAATAAATATAATAATATCTATTTAAGAATTATCTCAACCAATATTTTATTCATCTGAGAAGTTTTTTGGCTATCTAAAAATCTAATAAGTGTCAACTCTCTCAAATAATTGATTTTAGTATCCTTTGTGTTCATTGGACTATAATAATACGTAAGTAGACACTGCAACATAGATCATGTGAAATTGAAATTAACATGTTAGGATTTACAAGGTGAAAGAGTGAAGATACTATGATTTTTTGTAGGCAATCAAAACTTTTCTCAATAATTGTGTTATTATGTTGTAGTCCACTAATATTTTAATTTTTTAGGTCACGAAAAAAAGTTCCAAAACCTAATGCAATCCTATTAAAATGTTGAAAACAAGTAATCATGTCACATTATCAATGGCTGAAAATTGATGTGTGGTCTAACATCCATACTCTGAAGCACAAATACATTACATAATTTAATTTTATTATCTAAGGTGCGTTGTAGTGTAGTAGCAACCTTTCAAATGAGAGGCCCCGATTCACCATCAATAAGTTTTCTATATAAGATTTGTGTAAGATGTCATCGAATGCACTATAAAGCGCTGATAGGTAATCGTGAATCGTGATATAGGCATAGCCTTAAATATTAGCACTTTTAAATAAATTGCAAAGGCTCCAAAATGATATTCTTAATTCTCGAGAACTCGTCTTCTCTAGTAGAAAATTATACAATAGTAATTGTGAGAAAATTAGAGAGACCTTCTTAGCAACAACCTTACCTTATATATAGGCTACATTAAATTGTGTTTGATCTTAGTAATGTGAAATGCGGACATGATTGAAAATAAGTATTATTTGAATGTATAAATCACAGACACGGATCTTAAAGTTAAATACCATTAAAAATATTCATAGGCATACAATAATTTATTTTACACTTAAGACTTGAAGAAAAGATAAGACCATTACAAATGCTTTATAATTATATAAATTCTCTTGTCGTTGTTTTAACTCGCAATTTATATTTTGATAATCAATTATCGCACCTTCATTTCCATGCCAAAATAACACACATAGTGTAGCATATCATAAGGAACCATAAATGAAGGTCCCCGAGAACAACAGGGGCCAAACAATTTTACTGAAAATAAGCAGCTACGAAGATGAAAATTTACATGATTCGCATATCGGACAGTGCAATAGGCAGACGCAGGAGACGAGATCACATATTGCATTCGAAGGACAGAGGAAGAGGAAATGAGAGAGACAGAAAAAGAGAAGAAGAAGAATTAGAAGAGGGAGATGATGATTTAAAGAGAATCACACTTAGTGGGCTTGAAAGAGAGCGTGTTCTGAGCATTGTTGTAAAGGATATGGAAGTTTTGCTGCTGTATGTTTCCGAAGATGGAAGGATTCCCCGATGGTTCACCCAACATTGCCAGGCACAAGAGATTTTCAGATGCCTGAATGAAAAAGTTGTCTGCCGGAAGCTCGTAATCCACGCCGCCTTTGAAGTTGAAGACGAGGGTTGGCAAGGTGAGGTGAGCGGATGATGTGTGGTAACAAAGATCCAAACCTGTAGAAGAGCCGTCTACAGGAGT
This sequence comes from Cryptomeria japonica, assembly GCF_030272615.1. Taxonomy (NCBI): domain Eukaryota; kingdom Viridiplantae; phylum Streptophyta; class Pinopsida; order Cupressales; family Cupressaceae; genus Cryptomeria; species Cryptomeria japonica. The sequence continues at coordinate 136,863 of NW_026729215.1, read as the reverse complement.
GAGATCAATGGCGGACTGAATTGCTTCCTTAAGAGGAGAGTAGGCAGCCTGGTCCAGGATGGTAACAGTGGTTCCGGAGTCGATGATCATACCTCCGCTGCCGTCCGATTGCAGATCGAAAGTTCCAGGAGGAATATCTAGTGCCTTACCATTGAGGGTGATTCCTGTAATAGGAATGTACCAGAAAGTGGGAATGATACTGCTCTTGATGAGTGGGAGAGTCTTGGCTCCTCCGCTCAAGGAAGCACCCTCGCCGAAAAAGAGGGGGCTGGTTTGTGAAGAAGAGTCGGTGATGGGCAAAAGACAGTAAGAGAACATGTTCTCTGCTTTGGAACCCAGCTGTGAGATAAGGGAGAGACCACCTCTTCCCAGTCCCACAAGGCCACCACCCTGAGAGAATCCTTGTCCTTCGTTGTCATGCCCGCATCCAAATGCAATGCCTTTAACCTTGCTGCTCCCAATTGACAATGTCTCGTAAGCCAGGTCGCCGCTGGTGAAGGAACCATCGCCATACTGATACATAAAGGTACAATCTGGATTGCATCCGGTTTGCGTACTCCCCAAGGCGTCACAAAGAGAATCACCGCAGGGAATTGTGGAAAATGTGGGGGACTTGGAGGGGTCGAAGATTGGCGTAGGCTGAGAGAAGCAGTCCTTGCAAGGCTTGCACTGAGTCCAAATCAGATCGCTCCCCGTGTCCACAATCGCTTCGAAGCTCACAGAGGGCGTTCCCAGTGCAACGCTCATCAGAAATTCTCCATCCCCTACTTCAACGGGCGTTTCAGCGTCTAATTGCCCTCTTATCAATGCCTCTATCTTCTTCATTCGCTTCTTACTTCGATCCACAGCCAAACCCAATCTCTCAGAAAAACCCAACTCTCTCTCTGATCTGCGCGTCATATTCACCCTTATTTTTACATTTTCATCGCTGCTAGACTTCGGCCAACCACTAAACAGTCTGTCCGAAGAACATGATATCGTTGGAATAGTAAAGCATATCAAGACCACAAAACCCAACAGCTTTGAACGCTCCATTTCTCTTTTTCTTTTCTAAACCTCGAAACCTTTTTCTGCTCTCATCTACTCCACTCCATGCAATATATATACACAGAGAGAGTGAGAAGGAGCCTTAAATCAAAATCAACAGATTCCCCGACGTGTCCACATAACAATATCGATCCTCTTAGAAGGATAGACGAATTTATTTAATTTCCCCTTCTCTATCTCTGCCCGTCTGGAATTGTTCTAGAAGTAGAATAGACTGCTGCAATTCGAAGTGAATCGTATTTTTTTCTGTCCATACCTTCACTAAGTATTTCCGTACACTTAACTCGTAATCCAGTTCCCTCTTCCCATTGAATTTTGTGGACCCATTCAGATCGAAATTCCAAAACGTGTTGTAACCGGAGGGTTAGTTTTCTAAAAATATTTAAAATTAGTTTACACATAATTATTCTTAGTCGGTTTATCCGGCTTTCCAACTTATTCTCATTCTTGTTTATCTCATTCTTAAATTTTGCTCTAATTAGTTTATTCATTTTTAAGATTTAGAGATTTTACTTGTACAAAACTGTTATATTCAATGCTCTATTATGTATTCACATTACCGTATCCTATCATAAAGTTCTATTCAAGGATTTATACCAGAAAGAAAAAGTACATGAAAGTTAATGTAATCTATGTGGTTGAACATCCACATATATAAATCATCTAAATTGAATTTTATTTTTATTCTCGTTCTTATTTATCTTATTTCTCAATTTTACTTGTGCAGAAGTGTTATATGCAATGTTCTATTATATATTCACATTGCCATATCCTATCATAACGTTTTGCTCAAGGATTTATACCAGAAGGAAAAAGTAGATAAAAGTTAGCGTAATCTATGTGGTTGAACATGCAAGTATATAAATCATCTAAATTGAATTTAAGAATCCATCTTTTAAGAATTGGGTATGTAGTTGTATCAGTGATAAGCATGAAAGTCATGTCAACTAGGGATCACTCCCCATGTCCACGATTGTTTTATGTCAAATCCATAGATATGCGTAAGTTCTATATGTGTGAATATAAATTCTTCCCTAACATTTGATCTAATAAATCTCACTTTTCGTCAATTTACCTTGAAGTTAACTCTTCACTAATTGTCAAGTATTCGCAATAGTTAAAATCACATTAGGGAGCCTGGTAGATCACTAGGGTCAAGTTCTCCTAGGTTATCCTTCGGAATGGTCGGCTTCACGAGCCTGGCCAATTTAGGTAAATGGAAAAGAAGCATGCAAATTTCCCAAGATGAAAACTTTGATGGAGATAGATTCATCTTGGTGCTCCAACCAAAAGCGTTTCTATGATAAATGTTTCATTTATGCAAATTCGTATTCAATGAATTCTCAAAGCGACTGCATGTTAAATAAATGCACATTGAATTCTTTCAAAAACCAAAATGTTCAATAAATCACATAAAACAGGTACTAAATGTAATTATGATAGAATAAAAGGTTTGGAGTTAAAAAATTCGAATTTAAATTGCTAAATCTCAAGGGTCAGTATTGTATGGTGCAATATTGATTGGACGCCCCATTATTGACCAATAACAGAAAAAAGGCTAATACTTATGTAGAGAATAAATGCCTAGACATTGAGGTGTGGATGGAGAATAATCTAATAATAAATGTGATACATACGAATGTGTGCATGAATCCACGGGATAAGATAGAATATAAGGGGGTGTATGTAAATTAATAAGGGTGGCTAATTAGAGAATGGGCCAAGATTTCGACAAGATTGCATCATTTCTTGATATATGGTTGAATTAATCCATCCTCTAATAATATACCCAAAACTAAGGATAGTTTGACTAGATTAAAATATTTTACCATTATGTTTTGACCATACATTGACGTGCATGTGAATCCTAAAATAGTAATACATCTCAAAGCATATGGAATGTGGAATATATCGTTTAAATTAGATGCTTGGACGTCAAATAATAGTTAATATAGATAGAGTAATGGACCTTGGCACATACTAGCATGTGATACTCATTCTTTACATTTGAATCCTTCATGAGAGCCTAAAAAATAGAGAAATTATGTATAGTGAGTAGCTTATATCTCAAGAATTAAATAGACATCAATAAAATACGTGAACCTATTTAACAATCTAGAAGATTAAGAAATATGAAAATGAGTAGTAAGTTTAGGGGTATCTTCATGTGCAAAAGGTTCTGTGACGTAGTGCCCTATGGTATATTGATACTACCACATCCTATCATATAAAAGCTTTATTTAGAAATGGTGATTGCATGCTTCATATGAGAGAAATTATAGAAGAGGGAAAATAGTACATGAATTTATTATGCCGAAGGCGTCTCTTATATGAATTGGATGAGCTGTTTTTGGGCATCAACGATTGTGAGTAAAGGAGACAGCATTGCAAGACGATTGGGAATATTGGAGCTGCCCGCTGTCCATTAGTTTTATTCTTCATTTTTTGTCAGAATGTGTGCACTGCCCATCATCTCTCGATCTTCTCATTTTACCACTATCTCTCCTCTTGCAGTCACGATCAGATGAGATTTTTTCGAAAATTCTACTCCTCCATTAATGCAAACATAGTACTCTCAAATATTTGAGCTCTCACAATCTAAATTTTAGGGTTCCTGCCACTTGTTCCGTGTGCCTCTTTAATAATTCATAAATGTCATTATTTTCTTGTTTTTTATTTCTATACAATTTAGTTGTTGCACGGTTTCCCATGATAAGTGAATGGTGGGACCTTTTTTAATTACTAAGTACACTCAACCTTTATGTTTCCATTTGTCTAAATCAAACCATCTAGTAATTCCGAAACCCTAAAAAAGTTGTATGGGTTTTATAGACACTTCAAAATTTACTATGTTTGTATGTGTTAAAATGACTATGTTAGTGGGTTTTAAGTTATTTACTTATTATTCTATTAATGTATTATATATAATAATAATATTATTGAATAGAAACCTATTTGTTTAAATAGTTCAAGTAATTTATGGTGAAAATGTAAATAGAATAGAATAATTTTTTATTTTCAAATAGAAATAAACTATACAAATCATGTAAATTGTATTAGTATTATTGTAATATTATCATAAAAACTCGACCTTCAAGGACCCAACAAAAAAACAGATGCGAACCAACCCATAAAAACCAGGGAAAAGCAGCCCCATAGAACAACAGACAAGAACAATACAGAATTTCTACATAACAAAACTACAACACTTTGACCAATTTGTCATTCTTCTGAATGACATCCTCATTGATTTTCTGAACTTTCTTAATGATGTTGTCAACACGGGTCACACCCTTATCTTTTCTATGGAGCCTCGTCGCTGGACCAAGTAGGGGCTTCTCTTTCGTATCCAGATCCGCATCCACATCCTCTGAGGGAGCCCTAAGTTTCTTACAGGTACCAGCATTCACAACCTTATCTTTCTTCACCATCTCAGTGCTACCAGTGGGGCACTTGCCCTGAGAAATATAATGAAGAACTTCAGCCTATTCATTGAGTCTACGTAGACCAATGCTAGTATTGTTCATGGCAGACATACTCACCTCCACCACCACACTCAAACTATGCTGATGTTTATAAGTCATTTTCCAAAGCCTTAATGTGCTCTTCATGTTCCTCCTTAAGGTCTTTAATACCATTAGCCAGGGTATGCGTATTCGAGACCTAGTACTGTCGAGGTCCCCATTAGGTGGATTGGCCTTCTCTTTGAGATTATTAATCTCTTGAAAAATCTAGGTGAATTGGGCATTTTGGTTATCCTTTAAATTCCTCAAGTTAATATTCGTAATCGTATTCTCAGGGACCGACAAACCATCTCCTTAGGAGTAAACCCACCACCAAGAGTAGGTATAGAAACATTGACACCCTAATCCTCCGCAGGCCCGTCCAAATCAATCTGAGAGGCATTCGGTCGCTTAGAATAATTCTCGTTGACATTGTTAAATACTTTGGTTTTGTCAATAGCTCTTGACATAGAAACGCTGGCCACTCTTTTAACCTTCACATCAGAACTACCGTCCACCGAATTAGGGACATGTTCAGGGTCATCCTCCTCGTTAGATAAAATAATTTATTTTCTGCTAGTACGGTTAGGGATTTTAGACGATGAGGGTCCTTGTTTGTTATAAATGTGAAAGACTTCGTTCCCATCGAAGTCCACCTCTTCATCAGAAGAGATTTCCCCATAATGAATATGGACATTCTTCTTGTATTCTATACCAGTTTTAGCACTCGTATTCCTCTCGACATTGATAGTCTTGGCATACTTCATAATCAACGGGAATAAGCCCTCATGGAGAACAAGGGAGGATGCACATTTCTCGTGAGCCCTAATGCTATTATTCAATGATGAGACCAAATAAAAGGCCAAGGAAATGCACTTGTGATGCCGAAAATGATTAATAATGACAAAGTGATAGCTAAGTAAGCTACAGAATTTACCATCAACGGTGAGGCGGCGCACGATAACCTCTGAGACCTCGTACCATGGCTTTGAAAGTGATTTTTTCTCCCACCCAACATTATTATTCTTTCTCACCTTCTCCCTTTCCTTCGGCGGGAAAAAGGTTTTCATCGCCACCATCGCACATTTCTTATGCTTGTAGAATTTGGTGCCCTTGTTCAGAATTTTGGACACCTTAGCCACCATCTCCTCATTAACCTCCAGCTCCATACCATAGACACAGATAAAACCATCCTTCCACCCATTAAGAAAGGCCTCAGTAACAAGGGCATCCACACCATGAAGCATCTCGATATAACTAGTCAAAACTCCTACCGAAAGTTCTTTCCATACTGCTTCCTTATTTCGTCATTTTTCGCAGACTATGGGATCCAAACGGTTCCTATCTCCCCTAATATTAAAAAATACTAATTCTCAACAACCTGCAACACAAACAGAGTTGACATAAACCATATAAAAACAATTAAAAAAGCCACCAGAAAGTTCGTCTTTCCCCTCATAAAAGAAGTCTTGCCCACGACACTTTGGAAGATGTCATTCTCCATCATTTCCAAAAGCCCCTTGAGCTTCGCAAGCATCATAATCATTACGGAGTAGGTTAAGAAGATCCACTGGGATCTTATCATAAATGTTCCAAAGTTTCCTACTTGCCAAGTCGGCCCCAATGTTGGCCTAAATATCCGCAACCTTATTACCTTCATGGTAGACATGTGAAATGTTAAATTCACAGAAGCCCCTGAGAGGAATTAGGCTATCTTGAATAATATGTTTAATCAACCAAATAGGAGAGGAGGAAGTCGTTAAACAATGATGTTTAGGGAGTCACACTCCAACCAGACCCTTCTCAAACCTTTCTCTTTGGCCAATTTGATATTGGTATAAATTGTGAAGGCCTCATTAAAGTGATTTGTCTGGGTACCCAAAGAGAGGGCCATTGTCGAGACCATCCTGCCATTGTTATCACGCACCACTTCCCCACATCCAGCAGGTCTGGGATTCCCATTCGCCACACCATCAATTAATGTTACTTTAGGTCCAATATTTTTTTTAAATGTTATAAAAATTGATTAACAAGATATGAGAAAGAGTTTATTGAATTAATAGATAGAGAGAGAAATCAATCCAATGTCATTTCTTTCAATGAAATGGAAAATATTTTTGCAGGAAGAGCATCATCAAGAATCAAGACAATAGATAAAGTAGTAAATGTTGTCAAGTGAGTGCTAAGATCAACTTTCCCATTGGACTTCTCAAAACATGGTACCTCTGTTTTCTTTGAGATGGGATTCTTTAGGACGGTATATGAAAGTAGTCCACGTGTGCAATATGGTGGAAGAGTTAGTTGGGATTAGGTTTGGCTTGTGCTGGCCAATTATTCAGATGTCCAAATCTCTACTACGATACATAATTTATAAGGATTATTTCCATAAAAAAATAAACCAACTGAATAATTGTAGTGCTCTATTGTATTTAAGTTAAGAGTGTAAAATTATCCCTTTCCCAATTGAATGATCCTTCTTCCTTTCTAGCTATACATTGAATAATAAATAAGTATTTTCCAGCATCTATATCCGTTGCGACAAGAATCTTCGATAGAAAAATAATAATAATAAGTAAAGAAAAATGAAATGGCATTATACTAGAATACATTATTTTCATGACCCAAAATAGTAAATTAATGGATACTAAGCGATTGGAGCTAGTTAAATGCCTTGCTGAAGGAGTAATTACCAAAATAAAAGAAAAAAGAGAAAAGAGGAGACTATGTTTAAACTGGTTCAATTTAAAACTTCCTAATAGTATCCTCATGTGGCATACATTGCCAAGCACTAAGAAAGAATTTTTTATATCATTGTAGATCTAAATGCATCTCACCTTAGGTGGTTAATCGGGTCAATGGAGATGGAAAAATCCTTTACAAAGGCTGCACATTATCTAGTAAGCACAATAGTTTTAAAAGATAATAAATAAATAATAAGAATGAAATTAGAACAAGAATTTAATCAAGTGTAAATGCACTCCACTCATCACCTTCGTCGCCCAATTGAATAAACTAAGAAAATATAAGCTAAGCTACTAGTTTAGATGTTGTCCAATGCCCTTAGAAACTATATGAATAGCATGTTGGACACCTTATCCACCATCTCCTCATCAACCTCCAGCTCCATACCATAGACACAGAGCACACCATACTTCCACCCATGAACAAAGGCCTCGGTAACAAGGGCATCCGCACCATGAAGCGTCTCGATATAACTAGTAAAAACACTTATCGAAAGTTCTTTGCATACTGCTTCCTTATTTCATCATTTTTCATAGACTATGGGCTCCAAACGGTTCCTATCTCCCCCAATCTTGGAAAATACCGATTCTCAACAACCTGCAACACAAACAGAGTTGAGCTAAACAAAAACAATCAAAAACGCCACCAGAAAGTTTGACTTTCCCCTCATAGAAGAAGTCTTGCCCAGGACACTTTGGAAGACGTCATTCTCCATCATTTCCGAAAGCCCCTTGAGCTTCGCACGCATCATGATCATTACGGAGTAGGTTAAGAAGATCCTCTGGGATCCGATCATAAATGTTCCAAACTTTCCTACTTGGCAAGTCGGCCCCAATGTTGGCCTAAATATCGGCAACCTTATTACCTTCACGATAGACATGTGAAATGGTAAATTCGTAGAATCCCCTGAGAAGCATTAGGCTATCTTCAATAATATGTTTAATCGACCAACTAGGGGAGGAGGAAGTTGTTAAACAATTAATGATGTTTAGGGAGTCACACTCCAAGAAGACCCTTCTCAAACCTTTCTCTTTGGCCAATTTGATATTGGTATACGTTGTGAAGGCCTCACTAAAGTGGTTTGTCTAGGTACCCAAAGAGAGGGCCACCATCGAGACCATCCTGCCATTATTATCACGCACCACTCCCCCATATCCAGCAGGTCCGGGATTCCCCTTCGCTGCACCATCAATTAATGTTACTTTAGGTCCAATATTTTTTTTTAAACGTTATAAAAATTGATTAACAAGATATGAGAAAGAGTTTATTGAATTAATAGATAAAGGGAAAAATCAATCCAATGTCATTTGTTTCAATGAAATGAAAAAGATTTTTGCAGGAAGAGAATCCTCAAGAATCAAGCCAATAGATAAAGTAGTAAATGTTGTCAAGTGAGTGCTAAGATCAACTTTCCCATTGGACTTCTCGAAACATGGTACCTCTATGTGCTTTGAGATGGGATTCTTTAGGACGGTATATGAAAGTAGTCTACGTGTGCAATATGATGGAAGAGTTAGTTGGGATTAGGTTTGGCCTGTGCCGGCCAATTATTCAAATGTCGACATCTCTACTATGATACATGATTTATAAGGAGTGCTTCCATAAAAAAGTAAACCAACCGAATAATTGTAGTGCTCTATTGTATTTAAGTTAAGAGTGTAAAATTATCCCTTTCCCAATTGAATGATCCTTCTTCCTTTCTAGCTATACATTGAATAATAAATAAATATTTTCCAGCATCTATATCCGTTGCAACAAGAATCTTCGATAGAAAAATAATAATAATAATAATAAGTAAAGAAAAATGAAATGGCATTATACTAGAATACATTATTTTCATGACCCAAAATAGTAAATTAATGGATACAAAGCAATTGTAGCTAGTTAAATGCCTTGCTGAAGGAGTAATTACCAAAATAAAATAAAAAAAGAAAAGAGGAGGCTCTGTTTAAACTGGTTCAATCTAAAACTTCCTAATATTATCCTCGTGTGACATACATTGTCGAGCATTGAGAAACATAGAATTTTTTATATCGCTTGTAGCTCTAAATGCATCTCACCTTAGGTGGTTGATAGGGTCGAGGGAGATGGAAAAATCCTTAACAAAGGTTGCACATTATCTAGTTAGCACAATAGTTTTACAAGATAATAAATAAATAATAAGAATGAAATTAGAACAAGAATTTAATCAAATGTAAATGCACTCCACTCTTCACCTTCATCGCCCAATTGGATAAACTAAGAAAATATAAGCTAAGATGTTAGTTTAGATGTTGTCCAATGCCCTTAGAAACTATATGAATAGCATATTGGGCCGCCATCCCTCCTCTTACCCTCCTTGCATTGTCAAGGTGAAATAAGTATGAGGTTGATTTAATAATTATTTTAAATTTATATGTTTTATTTATTATTCATTGTGTGTTTCTTACTTGTTAATGCTTTATCAATTGTAAACTATGTAATACTACGAATACTTTTTCCTTGGAATATATAATTAGTTCTCTCTCCCTCTATATTAAGGATATTTTTTAAGAAATTATTGTTTATTTAAATAAATATAATAATATCTATTTAAGAATTATCTCAACCAATATTTTATTCATCTGAGAAGTTTTTTGGCTATCTAAAAATCTAATAAGTGTCAACTCTCTCAAATAATTGATTTTAGTATCCTTTGTGTTCATTGGACTATAATAATACGTAAGTAGACACTGCAACATAGATCATGTGAAATTGAAATTAACATGTTAGGATTTACAAGGTGAAAGAGTGAAGATACTATGATTTTTTGTAGGCAATCAAAACTTTTCTCAATAATTGTGTTATTATGTTGTAGTCCACTAATATTTTAATTTTTTAGGTCACGAAAAAAAGTTCCAAAACCTAATGCAATCCTATTAAAATGTTGAAAACAAGTAATCATGTCACATTATCAATGGCTGAAAATTGATGTGTGGTCTAACATCCATACTCTGAAGCACAAATACATTACATAATTTAATTTTATTATCTAAGGTGCGTTGTAGTGTAGTAGCAACCTTTCAAATGAGAGGCCCCGATTCACCATCAATAAGTTTTCTATATAAGATTTGTGTAAGATGTCATCGAATGCACTATAAAGCGCTGATAGGTAATCGTGAATCGTGATATAGGCATAGCCTTAAATATTAGCACTTTTAAATAAATTGCAAAGGCTCCAAAATGATATTCTTAATTCTCGAGAACTCGTCTTCTCTAGTAGAAAATTATACAATAGTAATTGTGAGAAAATTAGAGAGACCTTCTTAGCAACAACCTTACCTTATATATAGGCTACATTAAATTGTGTTTGATCTTAGTAATGTGAAATGCGGACATGATTGAAAATAAGTATTATTTGAATGTATAAATCACAGACACGGATCTTAAAGTTAAATACCATTAAAAATATTCATAGGCATACAATAATTTATTTTACACTTAAGACTTGAAGAAAAGATAAGACCATTACAAATGCTTTATAATTATATAAATTCTCTTGTCGTTGTTTTAACTCGCAATTTATATTTTGATAATCAATTATCGCACCTTCATTTCCATGCCAAAATAACACACATAGTGTAGCATATCATAAGGAACCATAAATGAAGGTCCCCGAGAACAACAGGGGCCAAACAATTTTACTGAAAATAAGCAGCTACGAAGATGAAAATTTACATGATTCGCATATCGGACAGTGCAATAGGCAGACGCAGGAGACGAGATCACATATTGCATTCGAAGGACAGAGGAAGAGGAAATGAGAGAGACAGAAAAAGAGAAGAAGAAGAATTAGAAGAGGGAGATGATGATTTAAAGAGAATCACACTTAGTGGGCTTGAAAGAGAGCGTGTTCTGAGCATTGTTGTAAAGGATATGGAAGTTTTGCTGCTGTATGTTTCCGAAGATGGAAGGATTCCCCGATGGTTCACCCAACATTGCCAGGCACAAGAGATTTTCAGATGCCTGAATGAAAAAGTTGTCTGCCGGAAGCTCGTAATCCACGCCGCCTTTGAAGTTGAAGACGAGGGTTGGCAAGGTGAGGTGAGCGGATGATGTGTGGTAACAAAGATCCAAACCTGTAGAAGAGCCGTCTACAGGAGTGAGATCAATGGCGGACTGAATTGCTTCCTTAAGAGGAGAGTAGGCAGCCTGGTCCAGGATGGTAACAGTGGTTCCGGAGTCGATGATCATACCTCCGCTGCCGTCCGATTGCAGATCGAAAGTTCCAGGAGGAATATCTAGTGCCTTACCATTGAGGGTGATTCCTGTAATAGGAATGTACCAGAAAGTGGGAATGATACTGCTCTTGATGAGTGGGAGAGTCTTGGCTCCTCCGCTCAAGGAAGCACCCTCGCCGAAAAAGAGGGGGCTGGTTTGTGAAGAAGAGTCGGTGATGGGCAAAAGACAGTAAGAGAACATGTTCTCTGCTTTGGAACCCAGCTGTGAGATAAGGGAGAGACCACCTCTTCCCAGTCCCACAAGGCCACCACCCTGAGAGAATCCTTGTCCTTCGTTGTCATGCCCGCATCCAAATGCAATGCCTTTAACCTTGCTGCTCCCAATTGACAATGTCTCGTAAGCCAGGTCGCCGCTGGTGAAGGAACCATCGCCATACTGATACATAAAGGTACAATCTGGATTGCATCCGGTTTGCGTACTCCCCAAGGCGTCACAAAGAGAATCACCGCAGGGAATTGTGGAAAATGTGGGGGACTTGGAGGGGTCGAAGATTGGCGTAGGCTGAGAGAAGCAGTCCTTGCAAGGCTTGCACTGAGTCCAAATCAGATCGCTCCCCGTGTCCACAATCGCTTCGAAGCTCACAGAGGGCGTTCCCAGTGCAACGCTCATCAGAAATTCTCCATCCCCTACTTCAACGGGCGTTTCAGCGTCTAATTGCCCTCTTATCAATGCCTCTATCTTCTTCATTCGCTTCTTACTTCGATCCACAGCCAAACCCAATCTCTCAGAAAAACCCAACTCTCTCTCTGATCTGCGCGTCATATTCACCCTTATTTTTACATTTTCATCGCTGCTAGACTTCGGCCAACCACTAAACAGTCTGTCCGAAGAACATGATATCGTTGGAATAGTAAAGCATATCAAGACCACAAAACCCAACAGCTTTGAACGCTCCATTTCTCTTTTTCTTTTCTAAACCTCGAAACCTTTTTCTGCTCTCATCTACTCCACTCCATGCAATATATATACACAGAGAGAGTGAGAAGGAGCCTTAAATCAAAATCAACAGATTCCCCGACGTGTCCACATAACAATATCGATCCTCTTAGAAGGATAGACGAATTTATTTAATTTCCCCTTCTCTATCTCTGCCCGCCTGGAATTGTTCTAGAAGTAGAATAGACTGCTGCAATTCGAAGTGAATCGTATTTTTTTCTGTCCATACCTTCACTAAGTATTTCCGTACACTTAACTCGTAATCCAGTTCCCTCTTCCCATTGAATTTTGTGGACCCATTCAGATCGAAATTCCAAAACGTGTTGTAACCGGAGGGTTAGTTTTCTAAAAATATTTAAAATTAGTTTACACATAATTATTCTTAGTCGGTTTATCCGGCTTTCCAACTTATTCTCATTCTTGTTTATCTCATTCTTAAATTTTGCTCTAATTAGTTTATTCATTTTTAAGATTTAGAGATTTTACTTGTACAAAACTGTTATATTCAATGCTCTATTATGTATTCACATTACCGTATCCTATCATAAAGTTCTATTCAAGGATTTATACCAGAAAGAAAAAGTACATGAAAGTTAATGTAATCTATGTGGTTGAACATCCACATATATAAATCATCTAAATTGAATTTTATTTTTATTCTCGTTCTTATTTATCTTATTTCTCAATTTTACTTGTGCAGAAGTGTTATATGCAATGTTCTATTATATATTCACATTGCCATATCCTATCATAACGTTTTGCTCAAGGATTTATACCAGAAGGAAAAAGTAGATAAAAGTTAGCGTAATCTATGTGGTTGAACATGCAAGTATATAAATCATCTAAATTGAATTTAAGAATCCATCTTTTAAGAATTGGGTATGTAGTTGTATCAGTGATAAGCATGAAAGTCATGTCAACTAGGGATCACTCCCCATGTCCACGATTGTTTTATGTCAAATCCATAGATATGCGTAAGTTCTATATGTGTGAATATAAATTCTTCCCTAACATTTGATCTAATAAATCTCACTTTTCGTCAATTTACCTTGAAGTTAACTCTTCACTAATTGTCAAGTATTCGCAATAGTTAAAATCACATTAGGGAGCCTGGTAGATCACTAGGGTCAAGTTCTCCTAGGTTATCCTTCGGAATGGTCGGCTTCACGAGCCTGGCCAATTTAGGTAAATGGAAAAGAAGCATGCAAATTTCCCAAGATGAAAACTTTGATGGAGATAGATTCATCTTGGTGCTCCAACCAAAAGCGTTTCTATGATAAATGTTTCATTTATGCAAATTCGTATTCAATGAATTCTCAAAGCGACTGCATGTTAAATAAATGCACATTGAATTCTTTCAAAAACCAAAATGTTCAATAAATCACATAAAACAGGTACTAAATGTAATTATGATAGAATGAAAGGTTTGGAGTTAAAAAATTCGAATTTAAATTGCTAAATCTCAAGGGTCAGTATTGTATGGTGCAATATTGATTGGACGCCCCATTATTGACCAATAACAGAAAAAAGGCTAATACTTATGTAGAGAATAAATGCCTAGACATTGAGGTGTGGATGGAGAATAATCTAATAATAAATGTGATACATACGAATGTGTGCATGAATCCACGGGATAAGATAGAATATAAGGGGGTGTATGTAAATTAATAAGGGTGGCTAATTAGAGAATGGGCCAAGATTTCGACAAGATTGCATCATTTCTTGATATATGGTTGAATTAATCCATCCTCTAATAATATACCCAAAACTAAGGATAGTTTGACTAGATTAAAATATTTTACCATTATGTTTTGACCATACATTGACGTGCATGTGAATCCTAAAATAGTAATACATCTCAAAGCATATGGAATGTGGAATATATCGTTTAAATTAGATGCTTGGACGTCAAATAATAGTTAATATAGATAGAGTAATGGACCTTGGCACATACTAGCATGTGATACTCATTCTTTACATTTGAATCCTTCATGAGAGCCTAAAAAATAGAGAAATTATGTATAGTGAGTAGCTTATATCTCAAGAATTAAATAGACATCAATAAAATACGTGAACCTATTTAACAATCTAGAAGATTAAGAAATATGAAAATGAGTAGTAAGTTTAGGGGTATCTTCATGTGCAAAAGGTTCTGTGACGTAGTGCCCTATGGTATATTGATACTACCACATCCTATCATATAAAAGCTTTATTTAGAAATGGTGATTGCATGCTTCATATGAGAGAAATTATAGAAGAGGGAAAATAGTACATGAATTTATTATGCCGAAGGCGTCTCTTATATGAATTGGATGAGCTGTTTTTGGGCATCAACGATTGTGAGTAAAGGAGACAGCATTGCAAGACGATTGGGAATATTGGAGCTGCCCGCTGTCCATTAGTTTTATTCTTCATTTTTTGTCAGAATGTGTGCACTGCCCATCATCTCTCGATCTTCTCATTTTACCACTATCTCTCCTCTTGCAGTCACGATCAGATGAGATTTTTTCGAAAATTCTACTCCTCCATTAATGCAAACATAGTACTCTCAAATATTTGAGCTCTCACAATCTAAATTTTAGGGTTCCTGCCACTTGTTCCGTGTGCCTCTTTAATAATTCATAAATGTCATTATTTTCTTGTTTTTTATTTCTATACAATTTAGTTGTTGCACGGTTTCCCATGATAAGTGAATGGTGGGACCTTTTTTAATTACTAAGTACACTCAACCTTTATGTTTCCATTTGTCTAAATCAAACCATCTAGTAATTCCGAAACCCTAAAAAAGTTGTATGGGTTTTATAGACACTTCAAAATTTACTATGTTTGTATGTGTTAAAATGACTATGTTAGTGGGTTTTAAGTTATTTACTTATTATTCTGTTAATGTATTATATATAATAATAATATTATTGAATAGAAACCTATTTGTTTAAATAGTTCAAGTAATTTATGGTGAAAATGTAAATAGAATAGAATAATTTTTTATTTTCAAATAGAAATAAACTATACAAATCATGTAAATTGTATTAGTATTATTGTAATATTATCATAAAAACTCGACCTTCAAGGACCCAACAAAAAAACAGATGCGAACCAACCCATAAAAACCAGGGAAAAGCAGCCCCATAGAACAACAGACAAGAACAATACAGAATTTCTACATAACAAAACTACAACACTTTGACCAATTTGTCATTCTTCTGAATGACATCCTCATTGATTTTCTGAACTTTCTTAATGATGTTGTCAACACGGGTCACACCCTTATCTTTTCTATGGAGCCTCGTCGCTGGACCAAGTAGGGGCTTCTCTTTCGTATCCAGATCCGCATCCACATCCTCTGAGGGAGCCCTAAGTTTCTTACAGGTACCAGCATTCACAACCTTATCTTTCTTCACCATCTCAGTGCTACCAGTGGGGCACTTGCCCTGAGAAATATAATGAAGAACTTCAGCCTATTCATTGAGTCTACGTAGACCAATGCTAGTATTGTTCATGGCAGACATACTCACCTCCACCACCACACTCAAACTATGCTGATGTTTATAAGTCATTTTCCAAAGCCTTAATGTGCTCTTCATGTTCCTCCTTAAGGTCTTTAATACCATTAGCCAGGGTATGCGTATTCGAGACCTAGTACTGTCGAGGTCCCCATTAGGTGGATTGGCCTTCTCTTTGAGATTATTAATCTCTTGAAAAATCTAGGTGAATTGGGCATTTTGGTTATCCTTTAAATTCCTCAAGTTAATATTCGTAATCGTATTCTCAGGGACCGACAAACCATCTCCTTAGGAGTAAACCCACCACCAAGAGTAGGTATAGAAACATTGACACCCTAATCCTCCGCAGGCCCGTCCAAATCAATCTGAGAGGCATTCGGTCGCTTAGAATAATTCTCGTTGACATTGTTAAATACTTTGGTTTTGTCAATAGCTCTTGACATAGAAACGCTGGCCACTCTTTTAACCTTCACATCAGAACTACCGTCCACCGAATTAGGGACATGTTCAGGGTCATCCTCCTCGTTAGATAAAATAATTTATTTTCTGCTAGTACGGTTAGGGATTTTAGACGATGAGGGTCCTTGTTTGTTATAAATGTGAAAGACTTCGTTCCCATCGAAGTCCACCTCTTCATCAGAAGAGATTTCCCCATAATGAATATGGACATTCTTCTTGTATTCTATACCAGTTTTAGCACTCGTATTCCTCTCGACATTGATAGTCTTGGCATACTTCATAATCAACGGGAATAAGCCCTCATGGAGAACAAGGGAGGATGCACATTTCTCGTGAGCCCTAATGCTATTATTCAATGATGAGACCAAATAAAAGGCCAAGGAAATGCACTTGTGATGCCGAAAATGATTAATAATGACAAAGTGATAGCTAAGTAAGCTACAGAATTTACCATCAACGGTGAGGCGGCGCACGATAACCTCTGAGACCTCGTACCATGGCTTTGAAAGTGATTTTTTCTCCCACCCAACATTATTATTCTTTCTCACCTTCTCCCTTTCCTTCGGCGGGAAAAAGGTTTTCATCGCCACCATCGCACATTTCTTATGCTTGTAGAATTTGGTGCCCTTGTTCAGAATTTTGGACACCTTAGCCACCATCTCCTCATTAACCTCCAGCTCCATACCATAGACACAGATAAAACCATCCTTCCACCCATTAAGAAAGGCCTCAGTAACAAGGGCATCCACACCATGAAGCATCTCGATATAACTAGTCAAAACTCCTACCGAAAGTTCTTTCCATACTGCTTCCTTATTTCGTCATTTTTCGCAGACTATGGGATCCAAACGGTTCCTATCTCCCCTAATATTAAAAAATACTAATTCTCAACAACCTGCAACACAAACAGAGTTGACATAAACCATATAAAAACAATTAAAAAAGCCACCAGAAAGTTCGTCTTTCCCCTCATAAAAGAAGTCTTGCCCACGACACTTTGGAAGATGTCATTCTCCATCATTTCCAAAAGCCCCTTGAGCTTCGCAAGCATCATAATCATTACGGAGTAGGTTAAGAAGATCCACTGGGATCTTATCATAAATGTTCCAAAGTTTCCTACTTGCCAAGTCGGCCCCAATGTTGGCCTAAATATCCGCAACCTTATTACCTTCATGGTAGACATGTGAAATGTTAAATTCACAGAAGCCCCTGAGAGGAATTAGGCTATCTTGAATAATATGTTTAATCAACCAAATAGGAGAGGAGGAAGTCGTTAAACAATGATGTTTAGGGAGTCACACTCCAACCAGACCCTTCTCAAACCTTTCTCTTTGGCCAATTTGATATTGGTATAAATTGTGAAGGCCTCATTAAAGTGATTTGTCTGGGTACCCAAAGAGAGGGCCATTGTCGAGACCATCCTGCCATTGTTATCACGCACCACTTCCCCACATCCAGCAGGTCTGGGATTCCCATTCGCCACACCATCAATTAATGTTACTTTAGGTCCAATATTTTTTTTAAATGTTATAAAAATTGATTAACAAGATATGAGAAAGAGTTTATTGAATTAATAGATAGAGAGAGAAATCAATCCAATGTCATTTCTTTCAATGAAATGGAAAATATTTTTGCAGGAAGAGCATCATCAAGAATCAAGACAATAGATAAAGTAGTAAATGTTGTCAAGTGAGTGCTAAGATCAACTTTCCCATTGGACTTCTCAAAACATGGTACCTCTGTTTTCTTTGAGATGGGATTCTTTAGGACGGTATATGAAAGTAGTCCACGTGTGCAATATGGTGGAAGAGTTAGTTGGGATTAGGTTTGGCTTGTGCTGGCCAATTATTCAGATGTCCAAATCTCTACTACGATACATAATTTATAAGGATTATTTCCATAAAAAAATAAACCAACTGAATAATTGTAGTGCTCTATTGTATTTAAGTTAAGAGTGTAAAATTATCCCTTTCCCAATTGAATGATCCTTCTTCCTTTCTAGCTATACATTGAATAATAAATAAGTATTTTCCAGCATCTATATCCGTTGCGACAAGAATCTTCGATAGAAAAATAATAATAATAAGTAAAGAAAAATGAAATGGCATTATACTAGAATACATTATTTTCATGACCCAAAATAGTAAATTAATGGATACTAAGCGATTGGAGCTAGTTAAATGCCTTGCTGAAGGAGTAATTACCAAAATAAAAGAAAAAAGAGAAAAGAGGAGACTATGTTTAAACTGGTTCAATTTAAAACTTCCTAATAGTATCCTCATGTGGCATACATTGCCAAGCACTAAGAAAGAATTTTTTATATCATTGTAGATCTAAATGCATCTCACCTTAGGTGGTTAATCGGGTCAATGGAGATGGAAAAATCCTTTACAAAGGCTGCACATTATCTAGTAAGCACAATAGTTTTAAAAGATAATAAATAAATAATAAGAATGAAATTAGAACAAGAATTTAATCAAGTGTAAATGCACTCCACTCATCACCTTCGTCGCCCAATTGAATAAACTAAGAAAATATAAGCTAAGCTACTAGTTTAGATGTTGTCCAATGCCCTTAGAAACTATATGAATAGCATGTTGGACACCTTATCCACCATCTCCTCATCAACCTCCAGCTCCATACCATAGACACAGAGCACACCATACTTCCACCCATGAACAAAGGCCTCGGTAACAAGGGCATCCGCACCATGAAGCGTCTCGATATAACTAGTAAAAACACTTATCGAAAGTTCTTTGCATACTGCTTCCTTATTTCATCATTTTTCATAGACTATGGGCTCCAAACGGTTCCTATCTCCCCCAATCTTGGAAAATACCGATTCTCAACAACCTGCAACACAAACAGAGTTGAGCTAAACAAAAACAATCAAAAACGCCACCAGAAAGTTTGACTTTCCCCTCATAGAAGAAGTCTTGCCCAGGACACTTTGGAAGACGTCATTCTCCATCATTTCCGAAAGCCCCTTGAGCTTCGCACGCATCATGATCATTACGGAGTAGGTTAAGAAGATCCTCTGGGATCCGATCATAAATGTTCCAAACTTTCCTACTTGGCAAGTCGGCCCCAATGTTGGCCTAAATATCGGCAACCTTATTACCTTCACGATAGACATGTGAAATGGTAAATTCGTAGAATCCCCTGAGAAGCATTAGGCTATCTTCAATAATATGTTTAATCGACCAACTAGGGGAGGAGGAAGTTGTTAAACAATTAATGATGTTTAGGGAGTCACACTCCAAGAAGACCCTTCTCAAACCTTTCTCTTTGGCCAATTTGATATTGGTATACGTTGTGAAGGCCTCACTAAAGTGGTTTGTCTAGGTACCCAAAGAGAGGGCCACCATCGAGACCATCCTGCCATTATTATCACGCACCACTCCCCCATATCCAGCAGGTCCGGGATTCCCCTTCGCTGCACCATCAATTAATGTTACTTTAGGTCCAATATTTTTTTTTAAACGTTATAAAAATTGATTAACAAGATATGAGAAAGAGTTTATTGAATTAATAGATAAAGGGAAAAATCAATCCAATGTCATTTGTTTCAATGAAATGAAAAAGATTTTTGCAGGAAGAGAATCCTCAAGAATCAAGCCAATAGATAAAGTAGTAAATGTTGTCAAGTGAGTGCTAAGATCAACTTTCCCATTGGACTTCTCGAAACATGGTACCTCTATGTGCTTTGAGATGGGATTCTTTAGGACGGTATATGAAAGTAGTCTACGTGTGCAATATGATGGAAGAGTTAGTTGGGATTAGGTTTGGCCTGTGCCGGCCAATTATTCAAATGTCGACATCTCTACTATGATACATGATTTATAAGGAGTGCTTCCATAAAAAAGTAAACCAACCGAATAATTGTAGTGCTCTATTGTATTTAAGTTAAGAGTGTAAAATTATCCCTTTCCCAATTGAATGATCCTTCTTCCTTTCTAGCTATACATTGAATAATAAATAAATATTTTCCAGCATCTATATCCGTTGCAACAAGAATCTTCGATAGAAAAATAATAATAATAATAATAAGTAAAGAAAAATGAAATGGCATTATACTAGAATACATTATTTTCATGACCCAAAATAGTAAATTAATGGATACAAAGCAATTGTAGCTAGTTAAATGCCTTGCTGAAGGAGTAATTACCAAAATAAAATAAAAAAAGAAAAGAGGAGGCTCTGTTTAAACTGGTTCAATCTAAAACTTCCTAATATTATCCTCGTGTGACATACATTGTCGAGCATTGAGAAACATAGAATTTTTTATATCGCTTGTAGCTCTAAATGCATCTCACCTTAGGTGGTTGATAGGGTCGAGGGAGATGGAAAAATCCTTAACAAAGGTTGCACATTATCTAGTTAGCACAATAGTTTTACAAGATAATAAATAAATAATAAGAATGAAATTAGAACAAGAATTTAATCAAATGTAAATGCACTCCACTCTTCACCTTCATCGCCCAATTGGATAAACTAAGAAAATATAAGCTAAGATGTTAGTTTAGATGTTGTCCAATGCCCTTAGAAACTATATGAATAGCATATTGGGCCGCCATCCCTCCTCTTACCCTCCTTGCATTGTCAAGGTGAAATAAGTATGAGGTTGATTTAATAATTATTTTAAATTTATATGTTTTATTTATTATTCATTGTGTGTTTCTTACTTGTTAATGCTTTATCAATTGTAAACTATGTAATACTACGAATACTTTTTCCTTGGAATATATAATTAGTTCTCTCTCCCTCTATATTAAGGATATTTTTTAAGAAATTATTGTTTATTTAAATAAATATAATAATATCTATTTAAGAATTATCTCAACCAATATTTTATTCATCTGAGAAGTTTTTTGGCTATCTAAAAATCTAATAAGTGTCAACTCTCTCAAATAATTGATTTTAGTATCCTTTGTGTTCATTGGACTATAATAATACGTAAGTAGACACTGCAACATAGATCATGTGAAATTGAAATTAACATGTTAGGATTTACAAGGTGAAAGAGTGAAGATACTATGATTTTTTGTAGGCAATCAAAACTTTTCTCAATAATTGTGTTATTATGTTGTAGTCCACTAATATTTTAATTTTTTAGGTCACGAAAAAAAGTTCCAAAACCTAATGCAATCCTATTAAAATGTTGAAAACAAGTAATCATGTCACATTATCAATGGCTGAAAATTGATGTGTGGTCTAACATCCATACTCTGAAGCACAAATACATTACATAATTTAATTTTATTATCTAAGGTGCGTTGTAGTGTAGTAGCAACCTTTCAAATGAGAGGCCCCGATTCACCATCAATAAGTTTTCTATATAAGATTTGTGTAAGATGTCATCGAATGCACTATAAAGCGCTGATAGGTAATCGTGAATCGTGATATAGGCATAGCCTTAAATATTAGCACTTTTAAATAAATTGCAAAGGCTCCAAAATGATATTCTTAATTCTCGAGAACTCGTCTTCTCTAGTAGAAAATTATACAATAGTAATTGTGAGAAAATTAGAGAGACCTTCTTAGCAACAACCTTACCTTATATATAGGCTACATTAAATTGTGTTTGATCTTAGTAATGTGAAATGCGGACATGATTGAAAATAAGTATTATTTGAATGTATAAATCACAGACACGGATCTTAAAGTTAAATACCATTAAAAATATTCATAGGCATACAATAATTTATTTTACACTTAAGACTTGAAGAAAAGATAAGACCATTACAAATGCTTTATAATTATATAAATTCTCTTGTCGTTGTTTTAACTCGCAATTTATATTTTGATAATCAATTATCGCACCTTCATTTCCATGCCAAAATAACACACATAGTGTAGCATATCATAAGGAACCATAAATGAAGGTCCCCGAGAACAACAGGGGCCAAACAATTTTACTGAAAATAAGCAGCTACGAAGATGAAAATTTACATGATTCGCATATCGGACAGTGCAATAGGCAGACGCAGGAGACGAGATCACATATTGCATTCGAAGGACAGAGGAAGAGGAAATGAGAGAGACAGAAAAAGAGAAGAAGAAGAATTAGAAGAGGGAGATGATGATTTAAAGAGAATCACACTTAGTGGGCTTGAAAGAGAGCGTGTTCTGAGCATTGTTGTAAAGGATATGGAAGTTTTGCTGCTGTATGTTTCCGAAGATGGAAGGATTCCCCGATGGTTCACCCAACATTGCCAGGCACAAGAGATTTTCAGATGCCTGAATGAAAAAGTTGTCTGCCGGAAGCTCGTAATCCACGCCGCCTTTGAAGTTGAAGACGAGGGTTGGCAAGGTGAGGTGAGCGGATGATGTGTGGTAACAAAGATCCAAACCTGTAGAAGAGCCGTCTACAGGAGTGAGATCAATGGCGGACTGAATTGCTTCCTTAAGAGGAGAGTAGGCAGCCTGGTCCAGGATGGTAACAGTGGTTCCGGAGTCGATGATCATACCTCCGCTGCCGTCCGATTGCAGATCGAAAGTTCCAGGAGGAATATCTAGTGCCTTACCATTGAGGGTGATTCCTGTAATAGGAATGTACCAGAAAGTGGGAATGATACTGCTCTTGATGAGTGGGAGAGTCTTGGCTCCTCCGCTCAAGGAAGCACCCTCGCCGAAAAAGAGGGGGCTGGTTTGTGAAGAAGAGTCGGTGATGGGCAAAAGACAGTAAGAGAACATGTTCTCTGCTTTGGAACCCAGCTGTGAGATAAGGGAGAGACCACCTCTTCCCAGTCCCACAAGGCCACCACCCTGAGAGAATCCTTGTCCTTCGTTGTCATGCCCGCATCCAAATGCAATGCCTTTAACCTTGCTGCTCCCAATTGACAATGTCTCGTAAGCCAGGTCGCCGCTGGTGAAGGAACCATCGCCATACTGATACATAAAGGTACAATCTGGATTGCATCCGGTTTGCGTACTCCCCAAGGCGTCACAAAGAGAATCACCGCAGGGAATTGTGGAAAATGTGGGGGACTTGGAGGGGTCGAAGATTGGCGTAGGCTGAGAGAAGCAGTCCTTGCAAGGCTTGCACTGAGTCCAAATCAGATCGCTCCCCGTGTCCACAATCGCTTCGAAGCTCACAGAGGGCGTTCCCAGTGCAACGCTCATCAGAAATTCTCCATCCCCTACTTCAACGGGCGTTTCAGCGTCTAATTGCCCTCTTATCAATGCCTCTATCTTCTTCATTCGCTTCTTACTTCGATCCACAGCCAAACCCAATCTCTCAGAAAAACCCAACTCTCTCTCTGATCTGCGCGTCATATTCACCCTTATTTTTACATTTTCATCGCTGCTAGACTTCGGCCAACCACTAAACAGTCTGTCCGAAGAACATGATATCGTTGGAATAGTAAAGCATATCAAGACCACAAAACCCAACAGCTTTGAACGCTCCATTTCTCTTTTTCTTTTCTAAACCTCGAAACCTTTTTCTGCTCTCATCTACTCCACTCCATGCAATATATATACACAGAGAGAGTGAGAAGGAGCCTTAAATCAAAATCAACAGATTCCCCGACGTGTCCACATAACAATATCGATCCTCTTAGAAGGATAGACGAATTTATTTAATTTCCCCTTCTCTATCTCTGCCCGCCTGGAATTGTTCTAGAAGTAGAATAGACTGCTGCAATTCGAAGTGAATCGTATTTTTTTCTGTCCATACCTTCACTAAGTATTTCCGTACACTTAACTCGTAATCCAGTTCCCTCTTCCCATTGAATTTTGTGGACCCATTCAGATCGAAATTCCAAAACGTGTTGTAACCGGAGGGTTAGTTTTCTAAAAATATTTAAAATTAGTTTACACATAATTATTCTTAGTCGGTTTATCCGGCTTTCCAACTTATTCTCATTCTTGTTTATCTCATTCTTAAATTTTGCTCTAATTAGTTTATTCATTTTTAAGATTTAGAGATTTTACTTGTACAAAACTGTTATATTCAATGCTCTATTATGTATTCACATTACCGTATCCTATCATAAAGTTCTATTCAAGGATTTATACCAGAAAGAAAAAGTACATGAAAGTTAATGTAATCTATGTGGTTGAACATCCACATATATAAATCATCTAAATTGAATTTTATTTTTATTCTCGTTCTTATTTATCTTATTTCTCAATTTTACTTGTGCAGAAGTGTTATATGCAATGTTCTATTATATATTCACATTGCCATATCCTATCATAACGTTTTGCTCAAGGATTTATACCAGAAGGAAAAAGTAGATAAAAGTTAGCGTAATCTATGTGGTTGAACATGCAAGTATATAAATCATCTAAATTGAATTTAAGAATCCATCTTTTAAGAATTGGGTATGTAGTTGTATCAGTGATAAGCATGAAAGTCATGTCAACTAGGGATCACTCCCCATGTCCACGATTGTTTTATGTCAAATCCATAGATATGCGTAAGTTCTATATGTGTGAATATAAATTCTTCCCTAACATTTGATCTAATAAATCTCACTTTTCGTCAATTTACCTTGAAGTTAACTCTTCACTAATTGTCAAGTATTCGCAATAGTTAAAATCACATTAGGGAGCCTGGTAGATCACTAGGGTCAAGTTCTCCTAGGTTATCCTTCGGAATGGTCGGCTTCACGAGCCTGGCCAATTTAGGTAAATGGAAAAGAAGCATGCAAATTTCCCAAGATGAAAACTTTGATGGAGATAGATTCATCTTGGTGCTCCAACCAAAAGCGTTTCTATGATAAATGTTTCATTTATGCAAATTCGTATTCAATGAATTCTCAAAGCGACTGCATGTTAAATAAATGCACATTGAATTCTTTCAAAAACCAAAATGTTCAATAAATCACATAAAACAGGTACTAAATGTAATTATGATAGAATGAAAGGTTTGGAGTTAAAAAATTCGAATTTAAATTGCTAAATCTCAAGGGTCAGTATTGTATGGTGCAATATTGATTGGACGCCCCATTATTGACCAATAACAGAAAAAAGGCTAATACTTATGTAGAGAATAAATGCCTAGACATTGAGGTGTGGATGGAGAATAATCTAATAATAAATGTGATACATACGAATGTGTGCATGAATCCACGGGATAAGATAGAATATAAGGGGGTGTATGTAAATTAATAAGGGTGGCTAATTAGAGAATGGGCCAAGATTTCGACAAGATTGCATCATTTCTTGATATATGGTTGAATTAATCCATCCTCTAATAATATACCCAAAACTAAGGATAGTTTGACTAGATTAAAATATTTTACCATTATGTTTTGACCATACATTGACGTGCATGTGAATCCTAAAATAGTAATACATCTCAAAGCATATGGAATGTGGAATATATCGTTTAAATTAGATGCTTGGACGTCAAATAATAGTTAATATAGATAGAGTAATGGACCTTGGCACATACTAGCATGTGATACTCATTCTTTACATTTGAATCCTTCATGAGAGCCTAAAAAATAGAGAAATTATGTATAGTGAGTAGCTTATATCTCAAGAATTAAATAGACATCAATAAAATACGTGAACCTATTTAACAATCTAGAAGATTAAGAAATATGAAAATGAGTAGTAAGTTTAGGGGTATCTTCATGTGCAAAAGGTTCTGTGACGTAGTGCCCTATGGTATATTGATACTACCACATCCTATCATATAAAAGCTTTATTTAGAAATGGTGATTGCATGCTTCATATGAGAGAAATTATAGAAGAGGGAAAATAGTACATGAATTTATTATGCCGAAGGCGTCTCTTATATGAATTGGATGAGCTGTTTTTGGGCATCAACGATTGTGAGTAAAGGAGACAGCATTGCAAGACGATTGGGAATATTGGAGCTGCCCGCTGTCCATTAGTTTTATTCTTCATTTTTTGTCAGAATGTGTGCACTGCCCATCATCTCTCGATCTTCTCATTTTACCACTATCTCTCCTCTTGCAGTCACGATCAGATGAGATTTTTTCGAAAATTCTACTCCTCCATTAATGCAAACATAGTACTCTCAAATATTTGAGCTCTCACAATCTAAATTTTAGGGTTCCTGCCACTTGTTCCGTGTGCCTCTTTAATAATTCATAAATGTCATTATTTTCTTGTTTTTTATTTCTATACAATTTAGTTGTTGCACGGTTTCCCATGATAAGTGAATGGTGGGACCTTTTTTAATTACTAAGTACACTCAACCTTTATGTTTCCATTTGTCTAAATCAAACCATCTAGTAATTCCGAAACCCTAAAAAAGTTGTATGGGTTTTATAGACACTTCAAAATTTACTATGTTTGTATGTGTTAAAATGACTATGTTAGTGGGTTTTAAGTTATTTACTTATTATTCTGTTAATGTATTATATATAATAATAATATTATTGAATAGAAACCTATTTGTTTAAATAGTTCAAGTAATTTATGGTGAAAATGTAAATAGAATAGAATAATTTTTTATTTTCAAATAGAAATAAACTATACAAATCATGTAAATTGTATTAGTATTATTGTAATATTATCATAAAAACTCGACCTTCAAGGACCCAACAAAAAAACAGATGCGAACCAACCCATAAAAACCAGGGAAAAGCAGCCCCATAGAACAACAGACAAGAACAATACAGAATTTCTACATAACAAAACTACAACACTTTGACCAATTTGTCATTCTTCTGAATGACATCCTCATTGATTTTCTGAACTTTCTTAATGATGTTGTCAACACGGGTCACACCCTTATCTTTTCTATGGAGCCTCGTCGCTGGACCAAGTAGGGGCTTCTCTTTCGTATCCAGATCCGCATCCACATCCTCTGAGGGAGCCCTAAGTTTCTTACAGGTACCAGCATTCACAACCTTATCTTTCTTCACCATCTCAGTGCTACCAGTGGGGCACTTGCCCTGAGAAATATAATGAAGAACTTCAGCCTATTCATTGAGTCTACGTAGACCAATGCTAGTATTGTTCATGGCAGACATACTCACCTCCACCACCACACTCAAACTATGCTGATGTTTATAAGTCATTTTCCAAAGCCTTAATGTGCTCTTCATGTTCCTCCTTAAGGTCTTTAATACCATTAGCCAGGGTATGCGTATTCGAGACCTAGTACTGTCGAGGTCCCCATTAGGTGGATTGGCCTTCTCTTTGAGATTATTAATCTCTTGAAAAATCTAGGTGAATTGGGCATTTTGGTTATCCTTTAAATTCCTCAAGTTAATATTCGTAATCGTATTCTCAGGGACCGACAAACCATCTCCTTAGGAGTAAACCCACCACCAAGAGTAGGTATAGAAACATTGACACCCTAATCCTCCGCAGGCCCGTCCAAATCAATCTGAGAGGCATTCGGTCGCTTAGAATAATTCTCGTTGACATTGTTAAATACTTTGGTTTTGTCAATAGCTCTTGACATAGAAACGCTGGCCACTCTTTTAACCTTCACATCAGAACTACCGTCCACCGAATTAGGGACATGTTCAGGGTCATCCTCCTCGTTAGATAAAATAATTTATTTTCTGCTAGTACGGTTAGGGATTTTAGACGATGAGGGTCCTTGTTTGTTATAAATGTGAAAGACTTCGTTCCCATCGAAGTCCACCTCTTCATCAGAAGAGATTTCCCCATAATGAATATGGACATTCTTCTTGTATTCTATACCAGTTTTAGCACTCGTATTCCTCTCGACATTGATAGTCTTGGCATACTTCATAATCAACGGGAATAAGCCCTCATGGAGAACAAGGGAGGATGCACATTTCTCGTGAGCCCTAATGCTATTATTCAATGATGAGACCAAATAAAAGGCCAAGGAAATGCACTTGTGATGCCGAAAATGATTAATAATGACAAAGTGATAGCTAAGTAAGCTACAGAATTTACCATCAACGGTGAGGCGGCGCACGATAACCTCTGAGACCTCGTACCATGGCTTTGAAAGTGATTTTTTCTCCCACCCAACATTATTATTCTTTCTCACCTTCTCCCTTTCCTTCGGCGGGAAAAAGGTTTTCATCGCCACCATCGCACATTTCTTATGCTTGTAGAATTTGGTGCCCTTGTTCAGAATTTTGGACACCTTAGCCACCATCTCCTCATTAACCTCCAGCTCCATACCATAGACACAGATAAAACCATCCTTCCACCCATTAAGAAAGGCCTCAGTAACAAGGGCATCCACACCATGAAGCATCTCGATATAACTAGTCAAAACTCCTACCGAAAGTTCTTTCCATACTGCTTCCTTATTTCGTCATTTTTCGCAGACTATGGGATCCAAACGGTTCCTATCTCCCCTAATATTAAAAAATACTAATTCTCAACAACCTGCAACACAAACAGAGTTGACATAAACCATATAAAAACAATTAAAAAAGCCACCAGAAAGTTCGTCTTTCCCCTCATAAAAGAAGTCTTGCCCACGACACTTTGGAAGATGTCATTCTCCATCATTTCCAAAAGCCCCTTGAGCTTCGCAAGCATCATAATCATTACGGAGTAGGTTAAGAAGATCCACTGGGATCTTATCATAAATGTTCCAAAGTTTCCTACTTGCCAAGTCGGCCCCAATGTTGGCCTAAATATCCGCAACCTTATTACCTTCATGGTAGACATGTGAAATGTTAAATTCACAGAAGCCCCTGAGAGGAATTAGGCTATCTTGAATAATATGTTTAATCAACCAAATAGGAGAGGAGGAAGTCGTTAAACAATGATGTTTAGGGAGTCACACTCCAACCAGACCCTTCTCAAACCTTTCTCTTTGGCCAATTTGATATTGGTATAAATTGTGAAGGCCTCATTAAAGTGATTTGTCTGGGTACCCAAAGAGAGGGCCATTGTCGAGACCATCCTGCCATTGTTATCACGCACCACTTCCCCACATCCAGCAGGTCTGGGATTCCCATTCACCACACCATCAATTAATGTTACTTTAGGTCCAATATTTTTTTTAAATGTTATAAAAATTGATTAACAAGATATGAGAAAGAGTTTATTGAATTAATAGATAGAGAGAGAAATCAATCCAATGTCATTTCTTTCAATGAAATGGAAAATATTTTTGCAGGAAGAGCATCATCAAGAATCAAGACAATAGATAAAGTAGTAAATGTTGTCAAGTGAGTGCTAAGATCAACTTTCCCATTGGACTTCTCAAAACATGGTACCTCTGTTTTCTTTGAGATGGGATTCTTTAGGACGGTATATGAAAGTAGTCCACGTGTGCAATATGGTGGAAGAGTTAGTTGGGATTAGGTTTGGCTTGTGCTGGCCAATTATTCAGATGTCCAAATCTCTACTACGATACATAATTTATAAGGATTATTTCCATAAAAAAATAAACCAACTGAATAATTGTAGTGCTCTATTGTATTTAAGTTAAGAGTGTAAAATTATCCCTTTCCCAATTGAATGATCCTTCTTCCTTTCTAGCTATACATTGAATAATAAATAAGTATTTTCCAGCATCTATATCCGTTGCGACAAGAATCTTCGATAGAAAAATAATAATAATAAGTAAAGAAAAATGAAATGGCATTATACTAGAATACATTATTTTCATGACCCAAAATAGTAAATTAATGGATACTAAGCGATTGGAGCTAGTTAAATGCCTTGCTGAAGGAGTAATTACCAAAATAAAAGAAAAAAGAGAAAAGAGGAGACTATGTTTAAACTGGTTCAATTTAAAACTTCCTAATAGTATCCTCATGTGGCATACATTGCCAAGCACTAAGAAAGAATTTTTTATATCATTGTAGATCTAAATGCATCTCACCTTAGGTGGTTAATCGGGTCAATGGAGATGGAAAAATCCTTTACAAAGGCTGCACATTATCTAGTAAGCACAATAGTTTTAAAAGATAATAAATAAATAATAAGAATGAAATTAGAACAAGAATTTAATCAAGTGTAAATGCACTCCACTCATCACCTTCGTCGCCCAATTGAATAAACTAAGAAAATATAAGCTAAGCTACTAGTTTAGATGTTGTCCAATGCCCTTAGAAACTATATGAATAGCATGTTGGACACCTTATCCACCATCTCCTCATCAACCTCCAGCTCCATACCATAGACACAGAGCACACCATACTTCCACCCATGAACAAAGGCCTCGGTAACAAGGGCATCCGCACCATGAAGCGTCTCGATATAACTAGTAAAAACACTTATCGAAAGTTCTTTGCATACTGCTTCCTTATTTCATCATTTTTCATAGACTATGGGCTCCAAACGGTTCCTATCTCCCCCAATCTTGGAAAATACCGATTCTCAACAACCTGCAACACAAACAGAGTTGAGCTAAACAAAAACAATCAAAAACGCCACCAGAAAGTTTGACTTTCCCCTCATAGAAGAAGTCTTGCCCAGGACACTTTGGAAGACGTCATTCTCCATCATTTCCGAAAGCCCCTTGAGCTTCGCACGCATCATGATCATTACGGAGTAGGTTAAGAAGATCCTCTGGGATCCGATCATAAATGTTCCAAACTTTCCTACTTGGCAAGTCGGCCCCAATGTTGGCCTAAATATCGGCAACCTTATTACCTTCACGATAGACATGTGAAATGGTAAATTCGTAGAATCCCCTGAGAAGCATTAGGCTATCTTCAATAATATGTTTAATCGACCAACTAGGGGAGGAGGAAGTTGTTAAACAATTAATGATGTTTAGGGAGTCACACTCCAAGAAGACCCTTCTCAAACCTTTCTCTTTGGCCAATTTGATATTGGTATACGTTGTGAAGGCCTCACTAAAGTGGTTTGTCTAGGTACCCAAAGAGAGGGCCACCATCGAGACCATCCTGCCATTATTATCACGCACCACTCCCCCATATCCAGCAGGTCCGGGATTCCCCTTCGCTGCACCATCAATTAATGTTACTTTAGGTCCAATATTTTTTTTTAAACGTTATAAAAATTGATTAACAAGATATGAGAAAGAGTTTATTGAATTAATAGATAAAGGGAAAAATCAATCCAATGTCATTTGTTTCAATGAAATGAAAAAGATTTTTGCAGGAAGAGAATCCTCAAGAATCAAGCCAATAGATAAAGTAGTAAATGTTGTCAAGTGAGTGCTAAGATCAACTTTCCCATTGGACTTCTCGAAACATGGTACCTCTATGTGCTTTGAGATGGGATTCTTTAGGACGGTATATGAAAGTAGTCTACGTGTGCAATATGATGGAAGAGTTAGTTGGGATTAGGTTTGGCCTGTGCCGGCCAATTATTCAAATGTCGACATCTCTACTATGATACATGATTTATAAGGAGTGCTTCCATAAAAAAGTAAACCAACCGAATAATTGTAGTGCTCTATTGTATTTAAGTTAAGAGTGTAAAATTATCCCTTTCCCAATTGAATGATCCTTCTTCCTTTCTAGCTATACATTGAATAATAAATAAATATTTTCCAGCATCTATATCCGTTGCAACAAGAATCTTCGATAGAAAAATAATAATAATAATAATAAGTAAAGAAAAATGAAATGGCATTATACTAGAATACATTATTTTCATGACCCAAAATAGTAAATTAATGGATACAAAGCAATTGTAGCTAGTTAAATGCCTTGCTGAAGGAGTAATTACCAAAATAAAATAAAAAAAGAAAAGAGGAGGCTCTGTTTAAACTGGTTCAATCTAAAACTTCCTAATATTATCCTCGTGTGACATACATTGTCGAGCATTGAGAAACATAGAATTTTTTATATCGCTTGTAGCTCTAAATGCATCTCACCTTAGGTGGTTGATAGGGTCGAGGGAGATGGAAAAATCCTTAACAAAGGTTGCACATTATCTAGTTAGCACAATAGTTTTACAAGATAATAAATAAATAATAAGAATGAAATTAGAACAAGAATTTAATCAAATGTAAATGCACTCCACTCTTCACCTTCATCGCCCAATTGGATAAACTAAGAAAATATAAGCTAAGATGTTAGTTTAGATGTTGTCCAATGCCCTTAGAAACTATATGAATAGCATATTGGGCCGCCATCCCTCCTCTTACCCTCCTTGCATTGTCAAGGTGAAATAAGTATGAGGTTGATTTAATAATTATTTTAAATTTATATGTTTTATTTATTATTCATTGTGTGTTTCTTACTTGTTAATGCTTTATCAATTGTAAACTATGTAATACTACGAATACTTTTTCCTTGGAATATATAATTAGTTCTCTCTCCCTCTATATTAAGGATATTTTTTAAGAAATTATTGTTTATTTAAATAAATATAATAATATCTATTTAAGAATTATCTCAACCAATATTTTATTCATCTGAGAAGTTTTTTGGCTATCTAAAAATCTAATAAGTGTCAACTCTCTCAAATAATTGATTTTAGTATCCTTTGTGTTCATTGGACTATAATAATACGTAAGTAGACACTGCAACATAGATCATGTGAAATTGAAATTAACATGTTAGGATTTACAAGGTGAAAGAGTGAAGATACTATGATTTTTTGTAGGCAATCAAAACTTTTCTCAATAATTGTGTTATTATGTTGTAGTCCACTAATATTTTAATTTTTTAGGTCACGAAAAAAAGTTCCAAAACCTAATGCAATCCTATTAAAATGTTGAAAACAAGTAATCATGTCACATTATCAATGGCTGAAAATTGATGTGTGGTCTAACATCCATACTCTGAAGCACAAATACATTACATAATTTAATTTTATTATCTAAGGTGCGTTGTAGTGTAGTAGCAACCTTTCAAATGAGAGGCCCCGATTCACCATCAATAAGTTTTCTATATAAGATTTGTGTAAGATGTCATCGAATGCACTATAAAGCGCTGATAGGTAATCGTGAATCGTGATATAGGCATAGCCTTAAATATTAGCACTTTTAAATAAATTGCAAAGGCTCCAAAATGATATTCTTAATTCTCGAGAACTCGTCTTCTCTAGTAGAAAATTATACAATAGTAATTGTGAGAAAATTAGAGAGACCTTCTTAGCAACAACCTTACCTTATATATAGGCTACATTAAATTGTGTTTGATCTTAGTAATGTGAAATGCGGACATGATTGAAAATAAGTATTATTTGAATGTATAAATCACAGACACGGATCTTAAAGTTAAATACCATTAAAAATATTCATAGGCATACAATAATTTATTTTACACTTAAGACTTGAAGAAAAGATAAGACCATTACAAATGCTTTATAATTATATAAATTCTCTTGTCGTTGTTTTAACTCGCAATTTATATTTTGATAATCAATTATCGCACCTTCATTTCCATGCCAAAATAACACACATAGTGTAGCATATCATAAGGAACCATAAATGAAGGTCCCCGAGAACAACAGGGGCCAAACAATTTTACTGAAAATAAGCAGCTACGAAGATGAAAATTTACATGATTCGCATATCGGACAGTGCAATAGGCAGACGCAGGAGACGAGATCACATATTGCATTCGAAGGACAGAGGAAGAGGAAATGAGAGAGACAGAAAAAGAGAAGAAGAAGAATTAGAAGAGGGAGATGATGATTTAAAGAGAATCACACTTAGTGGGCTTGAAAGAGAGCGTGTTCTGAGCATTGTTGTAAAGGATATGGAAGTTTTGCTGCTGTATGTTTCCGAAGATGGAAGGATTCCCCGATGGTTCACCCAACATTGCCAGGCACAAGAGATTTTCAGATGCCTGAATGAAAAAGTTGTCTGCCGGAAGCTCGTAATCCACGCCGCCTTTGAAGTTGAAGACGAGGGTTGGCAAGGTGAGGTGAGCGGATGATGTGTGGTAACAAAGATCCAAACCTGTAGAAGAGCCGTCTACAGGAGTGAGATCAATGGCGGACTGAATTGCTTCCTTAAGAGGAGAGTAGGCAGCCTGGTCCAGGATGGTAACAGTGGTTCCGGAGTCGATGATCATACCTCCGCTGCCGTCCGATTGCAGATCGAAAGTTCCAGGAGGAATATCTAGTGCCTTACCATTGAGGGTGATTCCTGTAATAGGAATGTACCAGAAAGTGGGAATGATACTGCTCTTGATGAGTGGGAGAGTCTTGGCTCCTCCGCTCAAGGAAGCACCCTCGCCGAAAAAGAGGGGGCTGGTTTGTGAAGAAGAGTCGGTGATGGGCAAAAGACAGTAAGAGAACATGTTCTCTGCTTTGGAACCCAGCTGTGAGATAAGGGAGAGACCACCTCTTCCCAGTCCCACAAGGCCACCACCCTGAGAGAATCCTTGTCCTTCGTTGTCATGCCCGCATCCAAATGCAATGCCTTTAACCTTGCTGCTCCCAATTGACAATGTCTCGTAAGCCAGGTCGCCGCTGGTGAAGGAACCATCGCCATACTGATACATAAAGGTACAATCTGGATTGCATCCGGTTTGCGTACTCCCCAAGGCGTCACAAAGAGAATCACCGCAGGGAATTGTGGAAAATGTGGGGGACTTGGAGGGGTCGAAGATTGGCGTAGGCTGAGAGAAGCAGTCCTTGCAAGGCTTGCACTGAGTCCAAATCAGATCGCTCCCCGTGTCCACAATCGCTTCGAAGCTCACAGAGGGCGTTCCCAGTGCAACGCTCATCAGAAATTCTCCATCCCCTACTTCAACGGGCGTTTCAGCGTCTAATTGCCCTCTTATCAATGCCTCTATCTTCTTCATTCGCTTCTTACTTCGATCCACAGCCAAACCCAATCTCTCAGAAAAACCCAACTCTCTCTCTGATCTGCGCGTCATATTCACCCTTATTTTTACATTTTCATCGCTGCTAGACTTCGGCCAACCACTAAACAGTCTGTCCGAAGAACATGATATCGTTGGAATAGTAAAGCATATCAAGACCACAAAACCCAACAGCTTTGAACGCTCCATTTCTCTTTTTCTTTTCTAAACCTCGAAACCTTTTTCTGCTCTCATCTACTCCACTCCATGCAATATATATACACAGAGAGAGTGAGAAGGAGCCTTAAATCAAAATCAACAGATTCCCCGACGTGTCCACATAACAATATCGATCCTCTTAGAAGGATAGACGAATTTATTTAATTTCCCCTTCTCTATCTCTGCCCGCCTGGAATTGTTCTTGAAGTAGAATAGACTGCTGCAATTCGAAGTGAATCGTATTTTTTTCTGTCCATACCTTCACTAAGTATTTCCGTACACTTAACTCGTAATCCAGTTCCCTCTTCCCATTGAATTTTGTGGACCCATTCAGATCGAAATTCCAAAACGTGTTGTAACCGGAGGGTTAGTTTTCTAAAAATATTTAAAATTAGTTTACACATAATTATTCTTAGTCGGTTTATCCGGCTTTCCAACTTATTCTCATTCTTGTTTATCTCATTCTTAAATTTTGCTCTAATTAGTTTATTCATTTTTAAGATTTAGAGATTTTACTTGTACAAAACTGTTATATTCAATGCTCTATTATGTATTCACATTACCGTATCCTATCATAAAGTTCTATTCAAGGATTTATACCAGAAAGAAAAAGTACATGAAAGTTAATGTAATCTATGTGGTTGAACATCCACATATATAAATCATCTAAATTGAATTTTATTTTTATTCTCGTTCTTATTTATCTTATTTCTCAATTTTACTTGTGCAGAAGTGTTATATGCAATGTTCTATTATATATTCACATTGCCATATCCTATCATAACGTTTTGCTCAAGGATTTATACCAGAAGGAAAAAGTAGATAAAAGTTAGCGTAATCTATGTGGTTGAACATGCAAGTATATAAATCATCTAAATTGAATTTAAGAATCCATCTTTTAAGAATTGGGTATGTAGTTGTATCAGTGATAAGCATGAAAGTCATGTCAACTAGGGATCACTCCCCATGTCCACGATTGTTTTATGTCAAATCCATAGATATGCGTAAGTTCTATATGTGTGAATATAAATTCTTCCCTAACATTTGATCTAATAAATCTCACTTTTCGTCAATTTACCTTGAAGTTAACTCTTCACTAATTGTCAAGTATTCGCAATAGTTAAAATCACATTAGGGAGCCTGGTAGATCACTAGGGTCAAGTTCTCCTAGGTTATCCTTCGGAATGGTCGGCTTCACGAGCCTGGCCAATTTAGGTAAATGGAAAAGAAGCATGCAAATTTCCCAAGATGAAAACTTTGATGGAGATAGATTCATCTTGGTGCTCCAACCAAAAGCGTTTCTATGATAAATGTTTCATTTATGCAAATTCGTATTCAATGAATTCTCAAAGCGACTGCATGTTAAATAAATGCACATTGAATTCTTTCAAAAACCAAAATGTTCAATAAATCACATAAAACAGGTACTAAATGTAATTATGATAGAATAAAAGGTTTGGAGTTAAAAAATTCGAATTTAAATTGCTAAATCTCAAGGGTCAGTATTGTATGGTGCAATATTGATTGGACGCCCCATTATTGACCAATAACAGAAAAAAGGCTAATACTTATGTAGAGAATAAATGCCTAGACATTGAGGTGTGGATGGAGAATAATCTAATAATAAATGTGATACATACGAATGTGTGCATGAATCCACGGGATAAGATAGAATATAAGGGGGTGTATGTAAATTAATAAGGGTGGCTAATTAGAGAATGGGCCAAGATTTCGACAAGATTGCATCATTTCTTGATATATGGTTGAATTAATCCATCCTCTAATAATATACCCAAAACTAAGGATAGTTTGACTAGATTAAAATATTTTACCATTATGTTTTGACCATACATTGACGTGCATGTGAATCCTAAAATAGTAATACATCTCAAAGCATATGGAATGTGGAATATATCGTTTAAATTAGATGCTTGGACGTCAAATAATAGTTAATATAGATAGAGTAATGGACCTTGGCACATACTAGCATGTGATACTCATTCTTTACATTTGAATCCTTCATGAGAGCCTAAAAAATAGAGAAATTATGTATAGTGAGTAGCTTATATCTCAAGAATTAAATAGACATCAATAAAATACGTGAACCTATTTAACAATCTAGAAGATTAAGAAATATGAAAATGAGTAGTAAGTTTAGGGGTATCTTCATGTGCAAAAGGTTCTGTGACGTAGTGCCCTATGGTATATTGATACTACCACATCCTATCATATAAAAGCTTTATTTAGAAATGGTGATTGCATGCTTCATATGAGAGAAATTATAGAAGAGGGAAAATAGTACATGAATTTATTATGCCGAAGGCGTCTCTTATATGAATTGGATGAGCTGTTTTTGGGCATCAACGATTGTGAGTAAAGGAGACAGCATTGCAAGACGATTGGGAATATTGGAGCTGCCCGCTGTCCATTAGTTTTATTCTTCATTTTTTGTCAGAATGTGTGCACTGCCCATCATCTCTCGATCTTCTCATTTTACCACTATCTCTCCTCTTGCAGTCACGATCAGATGAGATTTTTTCGAAAATTCTACTCCTCCATTAATGCAAACATAGTACTCTCAAATATTTGAGCTCTCACAATCTAAATTTTAGGGTTCCTGCCACTTGTTCCGTGTGCCTCTTTAATAATTCATAAATGTCATGATTTTCTTGTTTTTTATTTCTATACAATTTAGTTGTTGCACGGTTTCCCATGATAAGTGAATGGTGGGACCTTTTTTAATTACTAAGTACACTCAACCTTTATGTTTCCATTTGTCTAAATCAAACCATCTAGTAATTCCGAAACCCTAAAAAAGTTGTATGGGTTTTATAGACACTTCAAAATTTACTATGTTTGTATGTGTTAAAATGACTATGTTAGTGGGTTTTAAGTTATTTACTTATTATTCTGTTAATGTATTATATATAATAATAATATTATTGAATAGAAACCTATTTGTTTAAATAGTTCAAGTAATTTATGGTGAAAATGTAAATAGAATAGAATAATTTTTTATTTTCAAATAGAAATAAACTATACAAATCATGTAAATTGTATTAGTATTATTGTAATATTATCATAAAAACTCGACCTTCAAGGACCCAACAAAAAAACAGATGCGAACCAACCCATAAAAACCAGGGAAAAGCAGCCCCATAGAACAACAGACAAGAACAATACAGAATTTCTACATAACAAAACTACAACACTTTGACCAATTTGTCATTCTTCTGAATGACATCCTCATTGATTTTCTGAACTTTCTTAATGATGTTGTCAACACGGGTCACACCCTTATCTTTTCTATGGAGCCTCGTCGCTGGACCAAGTAGGGGCTTCTCTTTCGTATCCAGATCCGCAACCACATCCTCTGAGGGAGCCCTAAGTTTCTTACAGGTACCAGCATTCACAACCTTATCTTTCTTCACCATCTCAGTGCTACCAGTGGGGCACTTGCCCTGAGAAATATAATGAAGAACTTCAGCCTATTCATTGAGTCTACGTAGACCAATGCTAGTATTGTTCATGGCAGACATACTCACCTCCACCACCACACTCAAACTATGCTGATGTTTATAAGTCATTTTCCAAAGCCTTAATGTGCTCTTCATGTTCCTCCTTAAGGTCTTTAATACCATTAGCCAGGGTATGCGTATTCGAGACCTAGTACTGTCGAGGTCCCCATTAGGTGGATTGGCCTTCTCTTTGAGATTATTAATCTCTTGAAAAATCTAGGTGAATTGGGCATTTTGGTTATCCTTTAAATTCCTCAAGTTAATATTCGTAATCGTATTCTCAGGGACCGACAAACCATCTCCTTAGGAGTAAACCCACCACCAAGAGTAGGTATAGAAACATTGACACCCTAATCCTCCGCAGGCCCGTCCAAATCAATCTGAGAGGCATTCGGTCGCTTAGAATAATTCTCGTTGACATTGTTAAATACTTTGGTTTTGTCAATAGCTCTTGACATAGAAACGCTGGCCACTCTTTTAACCTTCACATCAGAACTACCGTCCACCGAATTAGGGACATGTTCAGGGTCATCCTCCTCGTTAGATAAAATAATTTATTTTCTGCTAGTACGGTTAGGGATTTTAGACGATGAGGGTCCTTGTTTGTTATAAATGTGAAAGACTTCGTTCCCATCGAAGTCCACCTCTTCATCAGAAGAGATTTCCCCATAATGAATATGGACATTCTTCTTGTATTCTATACCAGTTTTAGCACTCGTATTCCTCTCGACATTGATAGTCTTGGCATACTTCATAATCAACGGGAATAAGCCCTCATGGAGAACAAGGGAGGATGCACATTTCTCGTGAGCCCTAATGCTATTATTCAATGATGAGACCAAATAAAAGGCCAAGGAAATGCACTTGTGATGCCGAAAATGATTAATAATGACAAAGTGATAGCTAAGTAAGCTACAGAATTTACCATCAACGGTGAGGCGGCGCACGATAACCTCTGAGACCTCGTACCATGGCTTTGAAAGTGATTTTTTCTCCCACCCAACATTATTATTCTTTCTCACCTTCTCCCTTTCCTTCGGCGGGAAAAAGGTTTTCATCGCCACCATCGCACATTTCTTATGCTTGTAGAATTTGGTGCCCTTGTTCAGAATTTTGGACACCTTAGCCACCATCTCTTCATTAACCTCCAGCTCCATACCATAGACACAGATAAAACCATCCTTCCACCCATTAAGAAAGGCCTCAGTAACAAGGGCATCCACACCATGAAGCATCTCGATATAACTAGTCAAAACTCCTACCGAAAGTTCTTTCCATACTGCTTCCTTATTTCGTCATTTTTCGCAGACTATGGGATCCAAACGGTTCCTATCTCCCCTAATATTAAAAAATACTAATTCTCAACAACCTGCAACACAAACAGAGTTGACATAAACCATATAAAAACAATTAAAAAAGCCACCAGAAAGTTCGTCTTTCCCCTCATAAAAGAAGTCTTGCCCACGACACTTTGGAAGATGTCATTCTCCATCATTTCCAAAAGCCCCTTGAGCTTCGCAAGCATCATAATCATTACGGAGTAGGTTAAGAAGATCCACTGGGATCTTATCATAAATGTTCCAAAGTTTCCTACTTGCCAAGTCGGCCCCAATGTTGGCCTAAATATCCGCAACCTTATTACCTTCATGGTAGACATGTGAAATGTTAAATTCACAGAAGCCCCTGAGAGGAATTAGGCTATCTTGAATAATATGTTTAATCAACCAAATAGGAGAGGAGGAAGTCGTTAAACAATGATGTTTAGGGAGTCACACTCCAACCAGACCCTTCTCAAACCTTTCTCTTTGGCCAATTTGATATTGGTATAAATTGTGAAGGCCTCATTAAAGTGATTTGTCTGGGTACCCAAAGAGAGGGCCATTGTCGAGACCATCCTGCCATTGTTATCACGCACCACTTCCCCACATCCAGCAGGTCTGGGATTCCCATTCGCCACACCATCAATTAATGTTACTTTAGGTCCAATATTTTTTTTAAATGTTATAAAAATTGATTAACAAGATATGAGAAAGAGTTTATTGAATTAATAGATAGAGAGAGAAATCAATCCAATGTCATTTCTTTCAATGAAATGGAAAATATTTTTGCAGGAAGAGCATCATCAAGAATCAAGACAATAGATAAAGTAGTAAATGTTGTCAAGTGAGTGCTAAGATCAACTTTCCCATTGGACTTCTCAAAACATGGTACCTCTGTTTTCTTTGAGATGGGATTCTTTAGGACGGTATATGAAAGTAGTCCACGTGTGCAATATGGTGGAAGAGTTAGTTGGGATTAGGTTTGGCTTGTGCTGGCCAATTATTCAGATGTCCAAATCTCTACTACGATACATAATTTATAAGGATTATTTCCATAAAAAAATAAACCAACTGAATAATTGTAGTGCTCTATTGTATTTAAGTTAAGAGTGTAAAATTATCCCTTTCCCAATTGAATGATCCTTCTTCCTTTCTAGCTATACATTGAATAATAAATAAGTATTTTCCAGCATCTATATCCGTTGCGACAAGAATCTTCGATAGAAAAATAATAATAATAAGTAAAGAAAAATGAAATGGCATTATACTAGAATACATTATTTTCATGACCCAAAATAGTAAATTAATGGATACTAAGCGATTGGAGCTAGTTAAATGCCTTGCTGAAGGAGTAATTACCAAAATAAAAGAAAAAAGAGAAAAGAGGAGACTATGTTTAAACTGGTTCAATTTAAAACTTCCTAATAGTATCCTCATGTGGCATACATTGCCAAGCACTAAGAAAGAATTTTTTATATCATTGTAGATCTAAATGCATCTCACCTTAGGTGGTTAATCGGGTCAATGGAGATGGAAAAATCCTTTACAAAGGCTGCACATTATCTAGTAAGCACAATAGTTTTAAAAGATAATAAATAAATAATAAGAATGAAATTAGAACAAGAATTTAATCAAGTGTAAATGCACTCCACTCATCACCTTCGTCGCCCAATTGAATAAACTAAGAAAATATAAGCTAAGCTACTAGTTTAGATGTTGTCCAATGCCCTTAGAAACTATATGAATAGCATGTTGGACACCTTATCCACCATCTCCTCATCAACCTCCAGCTCCATACCATAGACACAGAGCACACCATACTTCCACCCATGAACAAAGGCCTCGGTAACAAGGGCATCCGCACCATGAAGCGTCTCGATATAACTAGTAAAAACACTTATCGAAAGTTCTTTGCATACTGCTTCCTTATTTCATCATTTTTCATAGACTATGGGCTCCAAACGGTTCCTATCTCCCCCAATCTTGGAAAATACCGATTCTCAACAACCTGCAACACAAACAGAGTTGAGCTAAACAAAAACAATCAAAAACGCCACCAGAAAGTTTGACTTTCCCCTCATAGAAGAAGTCTTGCCCAGGACACTTTGGAAGACGTCATTCTCCATCATTTCCGAAAGCCCCTTGAGCTTCGCACGCATCATGATCATTACGGAGTAGGTTAAGAAGATCCTCTGGGATCCGATCATAAATGTTCCAAACTTTCCTACTTGGCAAGTCGGCCCCAATGTTGGCCTAAATATCGGCAACCTTATTACCTTCACGATAGACATGTGAAATGGTAAATTCGTAGAATCCCCTGAGAAGCATTAGGCTATCTTCAATAATATGTTTAATCGACCAACTAGGGGAGGAGGAAGTTGTTAAACAATTAATGATGTTTAGGGAGTCACACTCCAAGAAGACCCTTCTCAAACCTTTCTCTTTGGCCAATTTGATATTGGTATACGTTGTGAAGGCCTCACTAAAGTGGTTTGTCTAGGTACCCAAAGAGAGGGCCACCATCGAGACCATCCTGCCATTATTATCACGCACCACTCCCCCATATCCAGCAGGTCCGGGATTCCCCTTCGCTGCACCATCAATTAATGTTACTTTAGGTCCAATATTTTTTTTTAAACGTTATAAAAATTGATTAACAAGATATGAGAAAGAGTTTATTGAATTAATAGATAAAGGGAAAAATCAATCCAATGTCATTTGTTTCAATGAAATGAAAAAGATTTTTGCAGGAAGAGAATCCTCAAGAATCAAGCCAATAGATAAAGTAGTAAATGTTGTCAAGTGAGTGCTAAGATCAACTTTCCCATTGGACT
This sequence comes from Cryptomeria japonica, assembly GCF_030272615.1. NCBI lineage: Eukaryota > Viridiplantae > Streptophyta > Pinopsida > Cupressales > Cupressaceae > Cryptomeria > Cryptomeria japonica. The sequence goes on along the minus strand of NW_026729215.1, from coordinate 93,906 downwards.
TCTCGAAACATGGTACCTCTATGTGCTTTGAGATGGGATTCTTTAGGACGGTATATGAAAGTAGTCTACGTGTGCAATATGATGGAAGAGTTAGTTGGGATTAGGTTTGGCCTGTGCCGGCCAATTATTCAAATGTCGACATCTCTACTATGATACATGATTTATAAGGAGTGCTTCCATAAAAAAGTAAACCAACCGAATAATTGTAGTGCTCTATTGTATTTAAGTTAAGAGTGTAAAATTATCCCTTTCCCAATTGAATGATCCTTCTTCCTTTCTAGCTATACATTGAATAATAAATAAATATTTTCCAGCATCTATATCCGTTGCAACAAGAATCTTCGATAGAAAAATAATAATAATAATAATAAGTAAAGAAAAATGAAATGGCATTATACTAGAATACATTATTTTCATGACCCAAAATAGTAAATTAATGGATACAAAGCAATTGTAGCTAGTTAAATGCCTTGCTGAAGGAGTAATTACCAAAATAAAATAAAAAAAGAAAAGAGGAGGCTCTGTTTAAACTGGTTCAATCTAAAACTTCCTAATATTATCCTCGTGTGACATACATTGTCGAGCATTGAGAAACATAGAATTTTTTATATCGCTTGTAGCTCTAAATGCATCTCACCTTAGGTGGTTGATAGGGTCGAGGGAGATGGAAAAATCCTTAACAAAGGTTGCACATTATCTAGTTAGCACAATAGTTTTACAAGATAATAAATAAATAATAAGAATGAAATTAGAACAAGAATTTAATCAAATGTAAATGCACTCCACTCTTCACCTTCATCGCCCAATTGGATAAACTAAGAAAATATAAGCTAAGATGTTAGTTTAGATGTTGTCCAATGCCCTTAGAAACTATATGAATAGCATATTGGGCCGCCATCCCTCCTCTTACCCTCCTTGCATTGTCAAGGTGAAATAAGTATGAGGTTGATTTAATAATTATTTTAAATTTATATGTTTTATTTATTATTCATTGTGTGTTTCTTACTTGTTAATGCTTTATCAATTGTAAACTATGTAATACTACGAATACTTTTTCCTTGGAATATATAATTAGTTCTCTCTCCCTCTATATTAAGGATATTTTTTAAGAAATTATTGTTTATTTAAATAAATATAATAATATCTATTTAAGAATTATCTCAACCAATATTTTATTCATCTGAGAAGTTTTTTGGCTATCTAAAAATCTAATAAGTGTCAACTCTCTCAAATAATTGATTTTAGTATCCTTTGTGTTCATTGGACTATAATAATACGTAAGTAGACACTGCAACATAGATCATGTGAAATTGAAATTAACATGTTAGGATTTACAAGGTGAAAGAGTGAAGATACTATGATTTTTTGTAGGCAATCAAAACTTTTCTCAATAATTGTGTTATTATGTTGTAGTCCACTAATATTTTAATTTTTTAGGTCACGAAAAAAAGTTCCAAAACCTAATGCAATCCTATTAAAATGTTGAAAACAAGTAATCATGTCACATTATCAATGGCTGAAAATTGATGTGTGGTCTAACATCCATACTCTGAAGCACAAATACATTACATAATTTAATTTTATTATCTAAGGTGCGTTGTAGTGTAGTAGCAACCTTTCAAATGAGAGGCCCCGATTCACCATCAATAAGTTTTCTATATAAGATTTGTGTAAGATGTCATCGAATGCACTATAAAGCGCTGATAGGTAATCGTGAATCGTGATATAGGCATAGCCTTAAATATTAGCACTTTTAAATAAATTGCAAAGGCTCCAAAATGATATTCTTAATTCTCGAGAACTCGTCTTCTCTAGTAGAAAATTATACAATAGTAATTGTGAGAAAATTAGAGAGACCTTCTTAGCAACAACCTTACCTTATATATAGGCTACATTAAATTGTGTTTGATCTTAGTAATGTGAAATGCGGACATGATTGAAAATAAGTATTATTTGAATGTATAAATCACAGACACGGATCTTAAAGTTAAATACCATTAAAAATATTCATAGGCATACAATAATTTATTTTACACTTAAGACTTGAAGAAAAGATAAGACCATTACAAATGCTTTATAATTATATAAATTCTCTTGTCGTTGTTTTAACTCGCAATTTATATTTTGATAATCAATTATCGCACCTTCATTTCCATGCCAAAATAACACACATAGTGTAGCATATCATAAGGAACCATAAATGAAGGTCCCCGAGAACAACAGGGGCCAAACAATTTTACTGAAAATAAGCAGCTACGAAGATGAAAATTTACATGATTCGCATATCGGACAGTGCAATAGGCAGACGCAGGAGACGAGATCACATATTGCATTCGAAGGACAGAGGAAGAGGAAATGAGAGAGACAGAAAAAGAGAAGAAGAAGAATTAGAAGAGGGAGATGATGATTTAAAGAGAATCACACTTAGTGGGCTTGAAAGAGAGCGTGTTCTGAGCATTGTTGTAAAGGATATGGAAGTTTTGCTGCTGTATGTTTCCGAAGATGGAAGGATTCCCCGATGGTTCACCCAACATTGCCAGGCACAAGAGATTTTCAGATGCCTGAATGAAAAAGTTGTCTGCCGGAAGCTCGTAATCCACGCCGCCTTTGAAGTTGAAGACGAGGGTTGGCAAGGTGAGGTGAGCGGATGATGTGTGGTAACAAAGATCCAAACCTGTAGAAGAGCCGTCTACAGGAGTGAGATCAATGGCGGACTGAATTGCTTCCTTAAGAGGAGAGTAGGCAGCCTGGTCCAGGATGGTAACAGTGGTTCCGGAGTCGATGATCATACCTCCGCTGCCGTCCGATTGCAGATCGAAAGTTCCAGGAGGAATATCTAGTGCCTTACCATTGAGGGTGATTCCTGTAATAGGAATGTACCAGAAAGTGGGAATGATACTGCTCTTGATGAGTGGGAGAGTCTTGGCTCCTCCGCTCAAGGAAGCACCCTCGCCGAAAAAGAGGGGGCTGGTTTGTGAAGAAGAGTCGGTGATGGGCAAAAGACAGTAAGAGAACATGTTCTCTGCTTTGGAACCCAGCTGTGAGATAAGGGAGAGACCACCTCTTCCCAGTCCCACAAGGCCACCACCCTGAGAGAATCCTTGTCCTTCGTTGTCATGCCCGCATCCAAATGCAATGCCTTTAACCTTGCTGCTCCCAATTGACAATGTCTCGTAAGCCAGGTCGCCGCTGGTGAAGGAACCATCGCCATACTGATACATAAAGGTACAATCTGGATTGCATCCGGTTTGCGTACTCCCCAAGGCGTCACAAAGAGAATCACCGCAGGGAATTGTGGAAAATGTGGGGGACTTGGAGGGGTCGAAGATTGGCGTAGGCTGAGAGAAGCAGTCCTTGCAAGGCTTGCACTGAGTCCAAATCAGATCGCTCCCCGTGTCCACAATCGCTTCGAAGCTCACAGAGGGCGTTCCCAGTGCAACGCTCATCAGAAATTCTCCATCCCCTACTTCAACGGGCGTTTCAGCGTCTAATTGCCCTCTTATCAATGCCTCTATCTTCTTCATTCGCTTCTTACTTCGATCCACAGCCAAACCCAATCTCTCAGAAAAACCCAACTCTCTCTCTGATCTGCGCGTCATATTCACCCTTATTTTTACATTTTCATCGCTGCTAGACTTCGGCCAACCACTAAACAGTCTGTCCGAAGAACATGATATCGTTGGAATAGTAAAGCATATCAAGACCACAAAACCCAACAGCTTTGAACGCTCCATTTCTCTTTTTCTTTTCTAAACCTCGAAACCTTTTTCTGCTCTCATCTACTCCACTCCATGCAATATATATACACAGAGAGAGTGAGAAGGAGCCTTAAATCAAAATCAACAGATTCCCCGACGTGTCCACATAACAATATCGATCCTCTTAGAAGGATAGACGAATTTATTTAATTTCCCCTTCTCTATCTCTGCCCGCCTGGAATTGTTCTAGAAGTAGAATAGACTGCTGCAATTCGAAGTGAATCGTATTTTTTTCTGTCCATACCTTCACTAAGTATTTCCGTACACTTAACTCGTAATCCAGTTCCCTCTTCCCATTGAATTTTGTGGACCCATTCAGATCGAAATTCCAAAACGTGTTGTAACCGGAGGGTTAGTTTTCTAAAAATATTTAAAATTAGTTTACACATAATTATTCTTAGTCGGTTTATCCGGCTTTCCAACTTATTCTCATTCTTGTTTATCTCATTCTTAAATTTTGCTCTAATTAGTTTATTCATTTTTAAGATTTAGAGATTTTACTTGTACAAAACTGTTATATTCAATGCTCTATTATGTATTCACATTACCGTATCCTATCATAAAGTTCTATTCAAGGATTTATACCAGAAAGAAAAAGTACATGAAAGTTAATGTAATCTATGTGGTTGAACATCCACATATATAAATCATCTAAATTGAATTTTATTTTTATTCTCGTTCTTATTTATCTTATTTCTCAATTTTACTTGTGCAGAAGTGTTATATGCAATGTTCTATTATATATTCACATTGCCATATCCTATCATAACGTTTTGCTCAAGGATTTATACCAGAAGGAAAAAGTAGATAAAAGTTAGCGTAATCTATGTGGTTGAACATGCAAGTATATAAATCATCTAAATTGAATTTAAGAATCCATCTTTTAAGAATTGGGTATGTAGTTGTATCAGTGATAAGCATGAAAGTCATGTCAACTAGGGATCACTCCCCATGTCCACGATTGTTTTATGTCAAATCCATAGATATGCGTAAGTTCTATATGTGTGAATATAAATTCTTCCCTAACATTTGATCTAATAAATCTCACTTTTCGTCAATTTACCTTGAAGTTAACTCTTCACTAATTGTCAAGTATTCGCAATAGTTAAAATCACATTAGGGAGCCTGGTAGATCACTAGGGTCAAGTTCTCCTAGGTTATCCTTCGGAATGGTCGGCTTCACGAGCCTGGCCAATTTAGGTAAATGGAAAAGAAGCATGCAAATTTCCCAAGATGAAAACTTTGATGGAGATAGATTCATCTTGGTGCTCCAACCAAAAGCGTTTCTATGATAAATGTTTCATTTATGCAAATTCGTATTCAATGAATTCTCAAAGCGACTGCATGTTAAATAAATGCACATTGAATTCTTTCAAAAACCAAAATGTTCAATAAATCACATAAAACAGGTACTAAATGTAATTATGATAGAATAAAAGGTTTGGAGTTAAAAAATTCGAATTTAAATTGCTAAATCTCAAGGGTCAGTATTGTATGGTGCAATATTGATTGGACGCCCCATTATTGACCAATAACAGAAAAAAGGCTAATACTTATGTAGAGAATAAATGCCTAGACATTGAGGTGTGGATGGAGAATAATCTAATAATAAATGTGATACATACGAATGTGTGCATGAATCCACGGGATAAGATAGAATATAAGGGGGTGTATGTAAATTAATAAGGGTGGCTAATTAGAGAATGGGCCAAGATTTCGACAAGATTGCATCATTTCTTGATATATGGTTGAATTAATCCATCCTCTAATAATATACCCAAAACTAAGGATAGTTTGACTAGATTAAAATATTTTACCATTATGTTTTGACCATACATTGACGTGCATGTGAATCCTAAAATAGTAATACATCTCAAAGCATATGGAATGTGGAATATATCGTTTAAATTAGATGCTTGGACGTCAAATAATAGTTAATATAGATAGAGTAATGGACCTTGGCACATACTAGCATGTGATACTCATTCTTTACATTTGAATCCTTCATGAGAGCCTAAAAAATAGAGAAATTATGTATAGTGAGTAGCTTATATCTCAAGAATTAAATAGACATCAATAAAATACGTGAACCTATTTAACAATCTAGAAGATTAAGAAATATGAAAATGAGTAGTAAGTTTAGGGGTATCTTCATGTGCAAAAGGTTCTGTGACGTAGTGCCCTATGGTATATTGATACTACCACATCCTATCATATAAAAGCTTTATTTAGAAATGGTGATTGCATGCTTCATATGAGAGAAATTATAGAAGAGGGAAAATAGTACATGAATTTATTATGCCGAAGGCGTCTCTTATATGAATTGGATGAGCTGTTTTTGGGCATCAACGATTGTGAGTAAAGGAGACAGCATTGCAAGACGATTGGGAATATTGGAGCTGCCCGCTGTCCATTAGTTTTATTCTTCATTTTTTGTCAGAATGTGTGCACTGCCCATCATCTCTCGATCTTCTCATTTTACCACTATCTCTCCTCTTGCAGTCACGATCAGATGAGATTTTTTCGAAAATTCTACTCCTCCATTAATGCAAACATAGTACTCTCAAATATTTGAGCTCTCACAATCTAAATTTTAGGGTTCCTGCCACTTGTTCCGTGTGCCTCTTTAATAATTCATAAATGTCATTATTTTCTTGTTTTTTATTTCTATACAATTTAGTTGTTGCACGGTTTCCCATGATAAGTGAATGGTGGGACCTTTTTTAATTACTAAGTACACTCAACCTTTATGTTTCCATTTGTCTAAATCAAACCATCTAGTAATTCCGAAACCCTAAAAAAGTTGTATGGGTTTTATAGACACTTCAAAATTTACTATGTTTGTATGTGTTAAAATGACTATGTTAGTGGGTTTTAAGTTATTTACTTATTATTCTGTTAATGTATTATATATAATAATAATATTATTGAATAGAAACCTATTTGTTTAAATAGTTCAAGTAATTTATGGTGAAAATGTAAATAGAATAGAATAATTTTTTATTTTCAAATAGAAATAAACTATACAAATCATGTAAATTGTATTAGTATTATTGTAATATTATCATAAAAACTCGACCTTCAAGGACCCAACAAAAAAACAGATGCGAACCAACCCATAAAAACCAGGGAAAAGCAGCCCCATAGAACAACAGACAAGAACAATACAGAATTTCTACATAACAAAACTACAACACTTTGACCAATTTGTCATTCTTCTGAATGACATCCTCATTGATTTTGTGAACTTTCTTAATGATGTTGTCAACACGGGTCACACCCTTATCTTTTCTATGGAGCCTCGTCGCTGGACCAAGTAGGGGCTTCTCTTTCGTATCCAGATCTGCATCCACATCCTCTGAGGGAGCCCTAAGTTTCTTACAGGTACCAGCATTCACAACCTTATCTTTCTTCACCATCTCAGTGCTACCAGTGGGGCACTTGCCCTGAGAAATATAATGAAGAACTTCAGCCTATTCATTGAGTCTACGTAGACCAATGCTAGTATTGTTCATGGCAGACATACTCACCTCCACCACCACACTCAAACTATGCTGATGTTTATAAGTCATTTTCCAAAGCCTTAATGTGCTCTTCATGTTCCTCCTTAAGGTCTTTAATACCATTAGCCAGGGTATGCGTATTCGAGACCTAGTACTGTCGAGGTCCCCATTAGGTGGATTGGCCTTCTCTTTGAGATTATTAATCTCTTGAAAAATCTAGGTGAATTGGGCATTTTGGTTATCCTTTAAATTCCTCAAGTTAATATTCGTAATCGTATTCTCAGGGACCGACAAACCATCTCCTTAGGAGTAAACCCACCACCAAGAGTAGGTATAGAAACATTGACACCCTAATCCTCCGCAGGCCCGTCCAAATCAATCTGAGAGGCATTCGGTCGCTTAGAATAATTCTCGTTGACATTGTTAAATACTTTGGTTTTGTCAATAGCTCTTGACATAGAAACGCTGGCCACTCTTTTAACCTTCACATCAGAACTACCGTCCACCGAATTAGGGACATGTTCAGGGTCATCCTCCTCGTTAGATAAAATAATTTATTTTCTGCTAGTACGGTTAGGGATTTTAGACGATGAGGGTCCTTGTTTGTTATAAATGTGAAAGACTTCGTTCCCATCGAAGTCCACCTCTTCATCAGAAGAGATTTCCCCATAATGAATATGGACATTCTTCTTGTATTCTATACCAGTTTTAGCACTCGTATTCCTCTCGACATTGATAGTCTTGGCATACTTCATAATCAACGGGAATAAGCCCTCATGGAGAACAAGGGAGGATGCACATTTCTCGTGAGCCCTAATGCTATTATTCAATGATGAGACCAAATAAAAGGCCAAGGAAATGCACTTGTGATGCCGAAAATGATTAATAATGACAAAGTGATAGCTAAGTAAGCTACAGAATTTACCATCAACGGTGAGGCGGCGCACGATAACCTCTGAGACCTCGTACCATGGCTTTGAAAGTGATTTTTTCTCCCACCCAACATTATTATTCTTTCTCACCTTCTCCCTTTCCTTCGGCGGGAAAAAGGTTTTCATCGCCACCATCGCACATTTCTTATGCTTGTAGAATTTGGTGCCCTTGTTCAGAATTTTGGACACCTTAGCCACCATCTCCTCATTAACCTCCAGCTCCATACCATAGACACAGATAAAACCATCCTTCCACCCATTAAGAAAGGCCTCAGTAACAAGGGCATCCACACCATGAAGCATCTCGATATAACTAGTCAAAACTCCTACCGAAAGTTCTTTCCATACTGCTTCCTTATTTCGTCATTTTTCGCAGACTATGGGATCCAAACGGTTCCTATCTCCCCTAATATTAAAAAATACTAATTCTCAACAACCTGCAACACAAACAGAGTTGACATAAACCATATAAAAACAATTAAAAAAGCCACCAGAAAGTTCGTCTTTCCCCTCATAAAAGAAGTCTTGCCCACGACACTTTGGAAGATGTCATTCTCCATCATTTCCAAAAGCCCCTTGAGCTTCGCAAGCATCATAATCATTACGGAGTAGGTTAAGAAGATCCACTGGGATCTTATCATAAATGTTCCAAAGTTTCCTACTTGCCAAGTCGGCCCCAATGTTGGCCTAAATATCCGCAACCTTATTACCTTCATGGTAGACATGTGAAATGTTAAATTCACAGAAGCCCCTGAGAGGAATTAGGCTATCTTGAATAATATGTTTAATCAACCAAATAGGAGAGGAGGAAGTCGTTAAACAATGATGTTTAGGGAGTCACACTCCAACCAGACCCTTCTCAAACCTTTCTCTTTGGCCAATTTGATATTGGTATAAATTGTGAAGGCCTCATTAAAGTGATTTGTCTGGGTACCCAAAGAGAGGGCCATTGTCGAGACCATCCTGCCATTGTTATCACGCACCACTTCCCCACATCCAGCAGGTCTGGGATTCCCATTCGCCACACCATCAATTAATGTTACTTTAGGTCCAATATTTTTTTTAAATGTTATAAAAATTGATTAACAAGATATGAGAAAGAGTTTATTGAATTAATAGATAGAGAGAGAAATCAATCCAATGTCATTTCTTTCAATGAAATGGAAAATATTTTTGCAGGAAGAGCATCATCAAGAATCAAGACAATAGATAAAGTAGTAAATGTTGTCAAGTGAGTGCTAAGATCAACTTTCCCATTGGACTTCTCAAAACATGGTACCTCTGTTTTCTTTGAGATGGGATTCTTTAGGACGGTATATGAAAGTAGTCCACGTGTGCAATATGGTGGAAGAGTTAGTTGGGATTAGGTTTGGCTTGTGCTGGCCAATTATTCAGATGTCCAAATCTCTACTACGATACATAATTTATAAGGATTATTTCCATAAAAAAATAAACCAACTGAATAATTGTAGTGCTCTATTGTATTTAAGTTAAGAGTGTAAAATTATCCCTTTCCCAATTGAATGATCCTTCTTCCTTTCTAGCTATACATTGAATAATAAATAAGTATTTTCCAGCATCTATATCCGTTGCGACAAGAATCTTCGATAGAAAAATAATAATAATAAGTAAAGAAAAATGAAATGGCATTATACTAGAATACATTATTTTCATGACCCAAAATAGTAAATTAATGGATACTAAGCGATTGGAGCTAGTTAAATGCCTTGCTGAAGGAGTAATTACCAAAATAAAAGAAAAAAGAGAAAAGAGGAGACTATGTTTAAACTGGTTCAATTTAAAACTTCCTAATAGTATCCTCATGTGGCATACATTGCCAAGCACTAAGAAAGAATTTTTTATATCATTGTAGATCTAAATGCATCTCACCTTAGGTGGTTAATCGGGTCAATGGAGATGGAAAAATCCTTTACAAAGGCTGCACATTATCTAGTAAGCACAATAGTTTTAAAAGATAATAAATAAATAATAAGAATGAAATTAGAACAAGAATTTAATCAAGTGTAAATGCACTCCACTCATCACCTTCGTCGCCCAATTGAATAAACTAAGAAAATATAAGCTAAGCTACTAGTTTAGATGTTGTCCAATGCCCTTAGAAACTATATGAATAGCATGTTGGACACCTTATCCACCATCTCCTCATCAACCTCCAGCTCCATACCATAGACACAGAGCACACCATACTTCCACCCATGAACAAAGGCCTCGGTAACAAGGGCATCCGCACCATGAAGCGTCTCGATATAACTAGTAAAAACACTTATCGAAAGTTCTTTGCATACTGCTTCCTTATTTCATCATTTTTCATAGACTATGGGCTCCAAACGGTTCCTATCTCCCCCAATCTTGGAAAATACCGATTCTCAACAACCTGCAACACAAACAGAGTTGAGCTAAACAAAAACAATCAAAAACGCCACCAGAAAGTTTGACTTTCCCCTCATAGAAGAAGTCTTGCCCAGGACACTTTGGAAGACGTCATTCTCCATCATTTCCGAAAGCCCCTTGAGCTTCGCACGCATCATGATCATTACGGAGTAGGTTAAGAAGATCCTCTGGGATCCGATCATAAATGTTCCAAACTTTCCTACTTGGCAAGTCGGCCCCAATGTTGGCCTAAATATCGGCAACCTTATTACCTTCACGATAGACATGTGAAATGGTAAATTCGTAGAATCCCCTGAGAAGCATTAGGCTATCTTCAATAATATGTTTAATCGACCAACTAGGGGAGGAGGAAGTTGTTAAACAATTAATGATGTTTAGGGAGTCACACTCCAAGAAGACCCTTCTCAAACCTTTCTCTTTGGCCAATTTGATATTGGTATACGTTGTGAAGGCCTCACTAAAGTGGTTTGTCTAGGTACCCAAAGAGAGGGCCACCATCGAGACCATCCTGCCATTATTATCACGCACCACTCCCCCATATCCAGCAGGTCCGGGATTCCCCTTCGCTGCACCATCAATTAATGTTACTTTAGGTCCAATATTTTTTTTTAAACGTTATAAAAATTGATTAACAAGATATGAGAAAGAGTTTATTGAATTAATAGATAAAGGGAAAAATCAATCCAATGTCATTTGTTTCAATGAAATGAAAAAGATTTTTGCAGGAAGAGAATCCTCAAGAATCAAGCCAATAGATAAAGTAGTAAATGTTGTCAAGTGAGTGCTAAGATCAACTTTCCCATTGGACTTCTCGAAACATGGTACCTCTATGTGCTTTGAGATGGGATTCTTTAGGACGGTATATGAAAGTAGTCTACGTGTGCAATATGATGGAAGAGTTAGTTGGGATTAGGTTTGGCCTGTGCCGGCCAATTATTCAAATGTCGACATCTCTACTATGATACATGATTTATAAGGAGTGCTTCCATAAAAAAGTAAACCAACCGAATAATTGTAGTGCTCTATTGTATTTAAGTTAAGAGTGTAAAATTATCCCTTTCCCAATTGAATGATCCTTCTTCCTTTCTAGCTATACATTGAATAATAAATAAATATTTTCCAGCATCTATATCCGTTGCAACAAGAATCTTCGATAGAAAAATAATAATAATAATAATAAGTAAAGAAAAATGAAATGGCATTATACTAGAATACATTATTTTCATGACCCAAAATAGTAAATTAATGGATACAAAGCAATTGTAGCTAGTTAAATGCCTTGCTGAAGGAGTAATTACCAAAATAAAATAAAAAAAGAAAAGAGGAGGCTCTGTTTAAACTGGTTCAATCTAAAACTTCCTAATATTATCCTCGTGTGACATACATTGTCGAGCATTGAGAAACATAGAATTTTTTATATCGCTTGTAGCTCTAAATGCATCTCACCTTAGGTGGTTGATAGGGTCGAGGGAGATGGAAAAATCCTTAACAAAGGTTGCACATTATCTAGTTAGCACAATAGTTTTACAAGATAATAAATAAATAATAAGAATGAAATTAGAACAAGAATTTAATCAAATGTAAATGCACTCCACTCTTCACCTTCATCGCCCAATTGGATAAACTAAGAAAATATAAGCTAAGATGTTAGTTTAGATGTTGTCCAATGCCCTTAGAAACTATATGAATAGCATATTGGGCCGCCATCCCTCCTCTTACCCTCCTTGCATTGTCAAGGTGAAATAAGTATGAGGTTGATTTAATAATTATTTTAAATTTATATGTTTTATTTATTATTCATTGTGTGTTTCTTACTTGTTAATGCTTTATCAATTGTAAACTATGTAATACTACGAATACTTTTTCCTTGGAATATATAATTAGTTCTCTCTCCCTCTATATTAAGGATATTTTTTAAGAAATTATTGTTTATTTAAATAAATATAATAATATCTATTTAAGAATTATCTCAACCAATATTTTATTCATCTGAGAAGTTTTTTGGCTATCTAAAAATCTAATAAGTGTCAACTCTCTCAAATAATTGATTTTAGTATCCTTTGTGTTCATTGGACTATAATAATACGTAAGTAGACACTGCAACATAGATCATGTGAAATTGAAATTAACATGTTAGGATTTACAAGGTGAAAGAGTGAAGATACTATGATTTTTTGTAGGCAATCAAAACTTTTCTCAATAATTGTGTTATTATGTTGTAGTCCACTAATATTTTAATTTTTTAGGTCACGAAAAAAAGTTCCAAAACCTAATGCAATCCTATTAAAATGTTGAAAACAAGTAATCATGTCACATTATCAATGGCTGAAAATTGATGTGTGGTCTAACATCCATACTCTGAAGCACAAATACATTACATAATTTAATTTTATTATCTAAGGTGCGTTGTAGTGTAGTAGCAACCTTTCAAATGAGAGGCCCCGATTCACCATCAATAAGTTTTCTATATAAGATTTGTGTAAGATGTCATCGAATGCACTATAAAGCGCTGATAGGTAATCGTGAATCGTGATATAGGCATAGCCTTAAATATTAGCACTTTTAAATAAATTGCAAAGGCTCCAAAATGATATTCTTAATTCTCGAGAACTCGTCTTCTCTAGTAGAAAATTATACAATAGTAATTGTGAGAAAATTAGAGAGACCTTCTTAGCAACAACCTTACCTTATATATAGGCTACATTAAATTGTGTTTGATCTTAGTAATGTGAAATGCGGACATGATTGAAAATAAGTATTATTTGAATGTATAAATCACAGACACGGATCTTAAAGTTAAATACCATTAAAAATATTCATAGGCATACAATAATTTATTTTACACTTAAGACTTGAAGAAAAGATAAGACCATTACAAATGCTTTATAATTATATAAATTCTCTTGTCGTTGTTTTAACTCGCAATTTATATTTTGATAATCAATTATCGCACCTTCATTTCCATGCCAAAATAACACACATAGTGTAGCATATCATAAGGAACCATAAATGAAGGTCCCCGAGAACAACAGGGGCCAAACAATTTTACTGAAAATAAGCAGCTACGAAGATGAAAATTTACATGATTCGCATATCGGACAGTGCAATAGGCAGACGCAGGAGACGAGATCACATATTGCATTCGAAGGACAGAGGAAGAGGAAATGAGAGAGACAGAAAAAGAGAAGAAGAAGAATTAGAAGAGGGAGATGATGATTTAAAGAGAATCACACTTAGTGGGCTTGAAAGAGAGCGTGTTCTGAGCATTGTTGTAAAGGATATGGAAGTTTTGCTGCTGTATGTTTCCGAAGATGGAAGGATTCCCCGATGGTTCACCCAACATTGCCAGGCACAAGAGATTTTCAGATGCCTGAATGAAAAAGTTGTCTGCCGGAAGCTCGTAATCCACGCCGCCTTTGAAGTTGAAGACGAGGGTTGGCAAGGTGAGGTGAGCGGATGATGTGTGGTAACAAAGATCCAAACCTGTAGAAGAGCCGTCTACAGGAGTGAGATCAATGGCGGACTGAATTGCTTCCTTAAGAGGAGAGTAGGCAGCCTGGTCCAGGATGGTAACAGTGGTTCCGGAGTCGATGATCATACCTCCGCTGCCGTCCGATTGCAGATCGAAAGTTCCAGGAGGAATATCTAGTGCCTTACCATTGAGGGTGATTCCTGTAATAGGAATGTACCAGAAAGTGGGAATGATACTGCTCTTGATGAGTGGGAGAGTCTTGGCTCCTCCGCTCAAGGAAGCACCCTCGCCGAAAAAGAGGGGGCTGGTTTGTGAAGAAGAGTCGGTGATGGGCAAAAGACAGTAAGAGAACATGTTCTCTGCTTTGGAACCCAGCTGTGAGATAAGGGAGAGACCACCTCTTCCCAGTCCCACAAGGCCACCACCCTGAGAGAATCCTTGTCCTTCGTTGTCATGCCCGCATCCAAATGCAATGCCTTTAACCTTGCTGCTCCCAATTGACAATGTCTCGTAAGCCAGGTCGCCGCTGGTGAAGGAACCATCGCCATACTGATACATAAAGGTACAATCTGGATTGCATCCGGTTTGCGTACTCCCCAAGGCGTCACAAAGAGAATCACCGCAGGGAATTGTGGAAAATGTGGGGGACTTGGAGGGGTCGAAGATTGGCGTAGGCTGAGAGAAGCAGTCCTTGCAAGGCTTGCACTGAGTCCAAATCAGATCGCTCCCCGTGTCCACAATCGCTTCGAAGCTCACAGAGGGCGTTCCCAGTGCAACGCTCATCAGAAATTCTCCATCCCCTACTTCAACGGGCGTTTCAGCGTCTAATTGCCCTCTTATCAATGCCTCTATCTTCTTCATTCGCTTCTTACTTCGATCCACAGCCAAACCCAATCTCTCAGAAAAACCCAACTCTCTCTCTGATCTGCGCGTCATATTCACCCTTATTTTTACATTTTCATCGCTGCTAGACTTCGGCCAACCACTAAACAGTCTGTCCGAAGAACATGATATCGTTGGAATAGTAAAGCATATCAAGACCACAAAACCCAACAGCTTTGAACGCTCCATTTCTCTTTTTCTTTTCTAAACCTCGAAACCTTTTTCTGCTCTCATCTACTCCACTCCATGCAATATATATACACAGAGAGAGTGAGAAGGAGCCTTAAATCAAAATCAACAGATTCCCCGACGTGTCCACATAACAATATCGATCCTCTTAGAAGGATAGACGAATTTATTTAATTTCCCCTTCTCTATCTCTGCCCGTCTGGAATTGTTCTAGAAGTAGAATAGACTGCTGCAATTCGAAGTGAATCGTATTTTTTTCTGTCCATACCTTCACTAAGTATTTCCGTACACTTAACTCGTAATCCAGTTCCCTCTTCCCATTGAATTTTGTGGACCCATTCAGATCGAAATTCCAAAACGTGTTGTAACCGGAGGGTTAGTTTTCTAAAAATATTTAAAATTAGTTTACACATAATTATTCTTAGTCGGTTTATCCGGCTTTCCAACTTATTCTCATTCTTGTTTATCTCATTCTTAAATTTTGCTCTAATTAGTTTATTCATTTTTAAGATTTAGAGATTTTACTTGTACAAAACTGTTATATTCAATGCTCTATTATGTATTCACATTACCGTATCCTATCATAAAGTTCTATTCAAGGATTTATACCAGAAAGAAAAAGTACATGAAAGTTAATGTAATCTATGTGGTTGAACATCCACATATATAAATCATCTAAATTGAATTTTATTTTTATTCTCGTTCTTATTTATCTTATTTCTCAATTTTACTTGTGCAGAAGTGTTATATGCAATGTTCTATTATATATTCACATTGCCATATCCTATCATAACGTTTTGCTCAAGGATTTATACCAGAAGGAAAAAGTAGATAAAAGTTAGCGTAATCTATGTGGTTGAACATGCAAGTATATAAATCATCTAAATTGAATTTAAGAATCCATCTTTTAAGAATTGGGTATGTAGTTGTATCAGTGATAAGCATGAAAGTCATGTCAACTAGGGATCACTCCCCATGTCCACGATTGTTTTATGTCAAATCCATAGATATGCGTAAGTTCTATATGTGTGAATATAAATTCTTCCCTAACATTTGATCTAATAAATCTCACTTTTCGTCAATTTACCTTGAAGTTAACTCTTCACTAATTGTCAAGTATTCGCAATAGTTAAAATCACATTAGGGAGCCTGGTAGATCACTAGGGTCAAGTTCTCCTAGGTTATCCTTCGGAATGGTCGGCTTCACGAGCCTGGCCAATTTAGGTAAATGGAAAAGAAGCATGCAAATTTCCCAAGATGAAAACTTTGATGGAGATAGATTCATCTTGGTGCTCCAACCAAAAGCGTTTCTATGATAAATGTTTCATTTATGCAAATTCGTATTCAATGAATTCTCAAAGCGACTGCATGTTAAATAAATGCACATTGAATTCTTTCAAAAACCAAAATGTTCAATAAATCACATAAAACAGGTACTAAATGTAATTATGATAGAATAAAAGGTTTGGAGTTAAAAAATTCGAATTTAAATTGCTAAATCTCAAGGGTCAGTATTGTATGGTGCAATATTGATTGGACGCCCCATTATTGACCAATAACAGAAAAAAGGCTAATACTTATGTAGAGAATAAATGCCTAGACATTGAGGTGTGGATGGAGAATAATCTAATAATAAATGTGATACATACGAATGTGTGCATGAATCCACGGGATAAGATAGAATATAAGGGGGTGTATGTAAATTAATAAGGGTGGCTAATTAGAGAATGGGCCAAGATTTCGACAAGATTGCATCATTTCTTGATATATGGTTGAATTAATCCATCCTCTAATAATATACCCAAAACTAAGGATAGTTTGACTAGATTAAAATATTTTACCATTATGTTTTGACCATACATTGACGTGCATGTGAATCCTAAAATAGTAATACATCTCAAAGCATATGGAATGTGGAATATATCGTTTAAATTAGATGCTTGGACGTCAAATAATAGTTAATATAGATAGAGTAATGGACCTTGGCACATACTAGCATGTGATACTCATTCTTTACATTTGAATCCTTCATGAGAGCCTAAAAAATAGAGAAATTATGTATAGTGAGTAGCTTATATCTCAAGAATTAAATAGACATCAATAAAATACGTGAACCTATTTAACAATCTAGAAGATTAAGAAATATGAAAATGAGTAGTAAGTTTAGGGGTATCTTCATGTGCAAAAGGTTCTGTGACGTAGTGCCCTATGGTATATTGATACTACCACATCCTATCATATAAAAGCTTTATTTAGAAATGGTGATTGCATGCTTCATATGAGAGAAATTATAGAAGAGGGAAAATAGTACATGAATTTATTATGCCGAAGGCGTCTCTTATATGAATTGGATGAGCTGTTTTTGGGCATCAACGATTGTGAGTAAAGGAGAAAGCATTGCAAGACGATTGGGAATATTGGAGCTGCCCGCTGTCCATTAGTTTTATTCTTCATTTTTTGTCAGAATGTGTGCACTGCCCATCATCTCTCGATCTTCTCATTTTACCACTATCTCTCCTCTTGCAGTCACGATCAGATGAGATTTTTTCGAAAATTCTACTCCTCCATTAATGCAAACATAGTACTCTCAAATATTTGAGCTCTCACAATCTAAATTTTAGGGTTCCTGCCACTTGTTCCGTGTGCCTCTTTAATAATTCATAAATGTCATTATTTTCTTGTTTTTTATTTCTATACAATTTAGTTGTTGCACGGTTTCCCATGATAAGTGAATGGTGGGACCTTTTTTAATTACTAAGTACACTCAACCTTTATGTTTCCATTTGTCTAAATCAAACCATCTAGTAATTCCGAAACCCTAAAAAAGTTGTATGGGTTTTATAGACACTTCAAAATTTACTATGTTTGTATGTGTTAAAATGACTATGTTAGTGGGTTTTAAGTTATTTACTTATTATTCTGTTAATGTATTATATATAATAATAATATTATTGAATAGAAACCTATTTGTTTAAATAGTTCAAGTAATTTATGGTGAAAATGTAAATAGAATAGAATAATTTTTTATTTTCAAATAGAAATAAACTATACAAATCATGTAAATTGTATTAGTATTATTGTAATATTATCATAAAAACTCGACCTTCAAGGACCCAACAAAAAAACAGATGCGAACCAACCCATAAAAACCAGGGAAAAGCAGCCCCATAGAACAACAGACAAGAACAATACAGAATTTCTACATAACAAAACTACAACACTTTGACCAATTTGTCATTCTTCTGAATGACATCCTCATTGATTTTGTGAACTTTCTTAATGATGTTGTCAACACGGGTCACACCCTTATCTTTTCTATGGAGCCTCGTCGCTGGACCAAGTAGGGGCTTCTCTTTCGTATCCAGATCTGCATCCACATCCTCTGAGGGAGCCCTAAGTTTCTTACAGGTACCAGCATTCACAACCTTATCTTTCTTCACCATCTCAGTGCTACCAGTGGGGCACTTGCCCTGAGAAATATAATGAAGAACTTCAGCCTATTCATTGAGTCTACGTAGACCAATGCTAGTATTGTTCATGGCAGACATACTCACCTCCACCACCACACTCAAACTATGCTGATGTTTATAAGTCATTTTCCAAAGCCTTAATGTGCTCTTCATGTTCCTCCTTAAGGTCTTTAATACCATTAGCCAGGGTATGCGTATTCGAGACCTAGTACTGTCGAGGTCCCCATTAGGTGGATTGGCCTTCTCTTTGAGATTATTAATCTCTTGAAAAATCTAGGTGAATTGGGCATTTTGGTTATCCTTTAAATTCCTCAAGTTAATATTCGTAATCGTATTCTCAGGGACCGACAAACCATCTCCTTAGGAGTAAACCCACCACCAAGAGTAGGTATAGAAACATTGACACCCTAATCCTCCGCAGGCCCGTCCAAATCAATCTGAGAGGCATTCGGTCGCTTAGAATAATTCTCGTTGACATTGTTAAATACTTTGGTTTTGTCAATAGCTCTTGACATAGAAACGCTGGCCACTCTTTTAACCTTCACATCAGAACTACCGTCCACCGAATTAGGGACATGTTCAGGGTCATCCTCCTCGTTAGATAAAATAATTTATTTTCTGCTAGTACGGTTAGGGATTTTAGACGATGAGGGTCCTTGTTTGTTATAAATGTGAAAGACTTCGTTCCCATCGAAGTCCACCTCTTCATCAGAAGAGATTTCCCCATAATGAATATGGACATTCTTCTTGTATTCTATACCAGTTTTAGCACTCGTATTCCTCTCGACATTGATAGTCTTGGCATACTTCATAATCAACGGGAATAAGCCCTCATGGAGAACAAGGGAGGATGCACATTTCTCGTGAGCCCTAATGCTATTATTCAATGATGAGACCAAATAAAAGGCCAAGGAAATGCACTTGTGATGCCGAAAATGATTAATAATGACAAAGTGATAGCTAAGTAAGCTACAGAATTTACCATCAACGGTGAGGCGGCGCACGATAACCTCTGAGACCTCGTACCATGGCTTTGAAAGTGATTTTTTCTCCCACCCAACATTATTATTCTTTCTCACCTTCTCCCTTTCCTTCGGCGGGAAAAAGGTTTTCATCGCCACCATCGCACATTTCTTATGCTTGTAGAATTTGGTGCCCTTGTTCAGAATTTTGGACACCTTAGCCACCATCTCCTCATTAACCTCCAGCTCCATACCATAGACACAGATAAAACCATCCTTCCACCCATTAAGAAAGGCCTCAGTAACAAGGGCATCCACACCATGAAGCATCTCGATATAACTAGTCAAAACTCCTACCGAAAGTTCTTTCCATACTGCTTCCTTATTTCGTCATTTTTCGCAGACTATGGGATCCAAACGGTTCCTATCTCCCCTAATATTAAAAAATACTAATTCTCAACAACCTGCAACACAAACAGAGTTGACATAAACCATATAAAAACAATTAAAAAAGCCACCAGAAAGTTCGTCTTTCCCCTCATAAAAGAAGTCTTGCCCACGACACTTTGGAAGATGTCATTCTCCATCATTTCCAAAAGCCCCTTGAGCTTCGCAAGCATCATAATCATTACGGAGTAGGTTAAGAAGATCCACTGGGATCTTATCATAAATGTTCCAAAGTTTCCTACTTGCCAAGTCGGCCCCAATGTTGGCCTAAATATCCGCAACCTTATTACCTTCATGGTAGACATGTGAAATGTTAAATTCACAGAAGCCCCTGAGAGGAATTAGGCTATCTTGAATAATATGTTTAATCAACCAAATAGGAGAGGAGGAAGTCGTTAAACAATGATGTTTAGGGAGTCACACTCCAACCAGACCCTTCTCAAACCTTTCTCTTTGGCCAATTTGATATTGGTATAAATTGTGAAGGCCTCATTAAAGTGATTTGTCTGGGTACCCAAAGAGAGGGCCATTGTCGAGACCATCCTGCCATTGTTATCACGCACCACTTCCCCACATCCAGCAGGTCTGGGATTCCCATTCGCCACACCATCAATTAATGTTACTTTAGGTCCAATATTTTTTTTAAATGTTATAAAAATTGATTAACAAGATATGAGAAAGAGTTTATTGAATTAATAGATAGAGAGAGAAATCAATCCAATGTCATTTCTTTCAATGAAATGGAAAATATTTTTGCAGGAAGAGCATCATCAAGAATCAAGACAATAGATAAAGTAGTAAATGTTGTCAAGTGAGTGCTAAGATCAACTTTCCCATTGGACTTCTCAAAACATGGTACCTCTGTTTTCTTTGAGATGGGATTCTTTAGGACGGTATATGAAAGTAGTCCACGTGTGCAATATGGTGGAAGAGTTAGTTGGGATTAGGTTTGGCTTGTGCTGGCCAATTATTCAGATGTCCAAATCTCTACTACGATACATAATTTATAAGGATTATTTCCATAAAAAAATAAACCAACTGAATAATTGTAGTGCTCTATTGTATTTAAGTTAAGAGTGTAAAATTATCCCTTTCCCAATTGAATGATCCTTCTTCCTTTCTAGCTATACATTGAATAATAAATAAATATTTTCCAGCATCTATATCCGTTGCGACAAGAATCTTCGATAGAAAAATAATAATAATAAGTAAAGAAAAATGAAATGGCATTATACTAGAATACATTATTTTCATGACCCAAAATAGTAAATTAATGGATACTAAGCGATTGGAGCTAGTTAAATGCCTTGCTGAAGGAGTAATTACCAAAATAAAAGAAAAAAGAGAAAAGAGGAGACTATGTTTAAACTGGTTCAATTTAAAACTTCCTAATAGTATCCTCATGTGGCATACATTGCCAAGCACTAAGAAAGAATTTTTTATATCATTGTAGATCTAAATGCATCTCACCTTAGGTGGTTAATCGGGTCAATGGAGATGGAAAAATCCTTTACAAAGGCTGCACATTATCTAGTAAGCACAATAGTTTTAAAAGATAATAAATAAATAATAAGAATGAAATTAGAACAAGAATTTAATCAAGTGTAAATGCACTCCACTCATCACCTTCGTCGCCCAATTGAATAAACTAAGAAAATATAAGCTAAGCTACTAGTTTAGATGTTGTCCAATGCCCTTAGAAACTATATGAATAGCATGTTGGACACCTTATCCACCATCTCCTCATCAACCTCCAGCTCCATACCATAGACACAGAGCACACCATACTTCCACCCATGAACAAAGGCCTCGGTAACAAGGGCATCCGCACCATGAAGCGTCTCGATATAACTAGTAAAAACACTTATCGAAAGTTCTTTGCATACTGCTTCCTTATTTCATCATTTTTCATAGACTATGGGCTCCAAACGGTTCCTATCTCCCCCAATCTTGGAAAATACCGATTCTCAACAACCTGCAACACAAACAGAGTTGAGCTAAACAAAAACAATCAAAAACGCCACCAGAAAGTTTGACTTTCCCCTCATAGAAGAAGTCTTGCCCAGGACACTTTGGAAGACGTCATTCTCCATCATTTCCGAAAGCCCCTTGAGCTTCGCACGCATCATGATCATTACGGAGTAGGTTAAGAAGATCCTCTGGGATCCGATCATAAATGTTCCAAACTTTCCTACTTGGCAAGTCGGCCCCAATGTTGGCCTAAATATCGGCAACCTTATTACCTTCACGATAGACATGTGAAATGGTAAATTCGTAGAATCCCCTGAGAAGCATTAGGCTATCTTCAATAATATGTTTAATCGACCAACTAGGGGAGGAGGAAGTTGTTAAACAATTAATGATGTTTAGGGAGTCACACTCCAAGAAGACCCTTCTCAAACCTTTCTCTTTGGCCAATTTGATATTGGTATACGTTGTGAAGGCCTCACTAAAGTGGTTTGTCTAGGTACCCAAAGAGAGGGCCACCATCGAGACCATCCTGCCATTATTATCACGCACCACTCCCCCATATCCAGCAGGTCCGGGATTCCCCTTCGCTGCACCATCAATTAATGTTACTTTAGGTCCAATATTTTTTTTTAAACGTTATAAAAATTGATTAACAAGATATGAGAAAGAGTTTATTGAATTAATAGATAAAGGGAAAAATCAATCCAATGTCATTTGTTTCAATGAAATGAAAAAGATTTTTGCAGGAAGAGAATCCTCAAGAATCAAGCCAATAGATAAAGTAGTAAATGTTGTCAAGTGAGTGCTAAGATCAACTTTCCCATTGGACTTCTCGAAACATGGTACCTCTATGTGCTTTGAGATGGGATTCTTTAGGACGGTATATGAAAGTAGTCTACGTGTGCAATATGATGGAAGAGTTAGTTGGGATTAGGTTTGGCCTGTGCCGGCCAATTATTCAAATGTCGACATCTCTACTATGATACATGATTTATAAGGAGTGCTTCCATAAAAAAGTAAACCAACCGAATAATTGTAGTGCTCTATTGTATTTAAGTTAAGAGTGTAAAATTATCCCTTTCCCAATTGAATGATCCTTCTTCCTTTCTAGCTATACATTGAATAATAAATAAATATTTTCCAGCATCTATATCCGTTGCAACAAGAATCTTCGATAGAAAAATAATAATAATAATAATAAGTAAAGAAAAATGAAATGGCATTATACTAGAATACATTATTTTCATGACCCAAAATAGTAAATTAATGGATACAAAGCAATTGTAGCTAGTTAAATGCCTTGCTGAAGGAGTAATTACCAAAATAAAATAAAAAAAGAAAAGAGGAGGCTCTGTTTAAACTGGTTCAATCTAAAACTTCCTAATATTATCCTCGTGTGACATACATTGTCGAGCATTGAGAAACATAGAATTTTTTATATCGCTTGTAGCTCTAAATGCATCTCACCTTAGGTGGTTGATAGGGTCGAGGGAGATGGAAAAATCCTTAACAAAGGTTGCACATTATCTAGTTAGCACAATAGTTTTACAAGATAATAAATAAATAATAAGAATGAAATTAGAACAAGAATTTAATCAAATGTAAATGCACTCCACTCTTCACCTTCATCGCCCAATTGGATAAACTAAGAAAATATAAGCTAAGATGTTAGTTTAGATGTTGTCCAATGCCCTTAGAAACTATATGAATAGCATATTGGGCCGCCATCCCTCCTCTTACCCTCCTTGCATTGTCAAGGTGAAATAAGTATGAGGTTGATTTAATAATTATTTTAAATTTATATGTTTTATTTATTATTCATTGTGTGTTTCTTACTTGTTAATGCTTTATCAATTGTAAACTATGTAATACTACGAATACTTTTTCCTTGGAATATATAATTAGTTCTCTCTCCCTCTATATTAAGGATATTTTTTAAGAAATTATTGTTTATTTAAATAAATATAATAATATCTATTTAAGAATTATCTCAACCAATATTTTATTCATCTGAGAAGTTTTTTGGCTATCTAAAAATCTAATAAGTGTCAACTCTCTCAAATAATTGATTTTAGTATCCTTTGTGTTCATTGGACTATAATAATACGTAAGTAGACACTGCAACATAGATCATGTGAAATTGAAATTAACATGTTAGGATTTACAAGGTGAAAGAGTGAAGATACTATGATTTTTTGTAGGCAATCAAAACTTTTCTCAATAATTGTGTTATTATGTTGTAGTCCACTAATATTTTAATTTTTTAGGTCACGAAAAAAAGTTCCAAAACCTAATGCAATCCTATTAAAATGTTGAAAACAAGTAATCATGTCACATTATCAATGGCTGAAAATTGATGTGTGGTCTAACATCCATACTCTGAAGCACAAATACATTACATAATTTAATTTTATTATCTAAGGTGCGTTGTAGTGTAGTAGCAACCTTTCAAATGAGAGGCCCCGATTCACCATCAATAAGTTTTCTATATAAGATTTGTGTAAGATGTCATCGAATGCACTATAAAGCGCTGATAGGTAATCGTGAATCGTGATATAGGCATAGCCTTAAATATTAGCACTTTTAAATAAATTGCAAAGGCTCCAAAATGATATTCTTAATTCTCGAGAACTCGTCTTCTCTAGTAGAAAATTATACAATAGTAATTGTGAGAAAATTAGAGAGACCTTCTTAGCAACAACCTTACCTTATATATAGGCTACATTAAATTGTGTTTGATCTTAGTAATGTGAAATGCGGACATGATTGAAAATAAGTATTATTTGAATGTATAAATCACAGACACGGATCTTAAAGTTAAATACCATTAAAAATATTCATAGGCATACAATAATTTATTTTACACTTAAGACTTGAAGAAAAGATAAGACCATTACAAATGCTTTATAATTATATAAATTCTCTTGTCGTTGTTTTAACTCGCAATTTATATTTTGATAATCAATTATCGCACCTTCATTTCCATGCCAAAATAACACACATAGTGTAGCATATCATAAGGAACCATAAATGAAGGTCCCCGAGAACAACAGGGGCCAAACAATTTTACTGAAAATAAGCAGCTACGAAGATGAAAATTTACATGATTCGCATATCGGACAGTGCAATAGGCAGACGCAGGAGACGAGATCACATATTGCATTCGAAGGACAGAGGAAGAGGAAATGAGAGAGACAGAAAAAGAGAAGAAGAAGAATTAGAAGAGGGAGATGATGATTTAAAGAGAATCACACTTAGTGGGCTTGAAAGAGAGCGTGTTCTGAGCATTGTTGTAAAGGATATGGAAGTTTTGCTGCTGTATGTTTCCGAAGATGGAAGGATTCCCCGATGGTTCACCCAACATTGCCAGGCACAAGAGATTTTCAGATGCCTGAATGAAAAAGTTGTCTGCCGGAAGCTCGTAATCCACGCCGCCTTTGAAGTTGAAGACGAGGGTTGGCAAGGTGAGGTGAGCGGATGATGTGTGGTAACAAAGATCCAAACCTGTAGAAGAGCCGTCTACAGGAGTGAGATCAATGGCGGACTGAATTGCTTCCTTAAGAGGAGAGTAGGCAGCCTGGTCCAGGATGGTAACAGTGGTTCCGGAGTCGATGATCATACCTCCGCTGCCGTCCGATTGCAGATCGAAAGTTCCAGGAGGAATATCTAGTGCCTTACCATTGAGGGTGATTCCTGTAATAGGAATGTACCAGAAAGTGGGAATGATACTGCTCTTGATGAGTGGGAGAGTCTTGGCTCCTCCGCTCAAGGAAGCACCCTCGCCGAAAAAGAGGGGGCTGGTTTGTGAAGAAGAGTCGGTGATGGGCAAAAGACAGTAAGAGAACATGTTCTCTGCTTTGGAACCCAGCTGTGAGATAAGGGAGAGACCACCTCTTCCCAGTCCCACAAGGCCACCACCCTGAGAGAATCCTTGTCCTTCGTTGTCATGCCCGCATCCAAATGCAATGCCTTTAACCTTGCTGCTCCCAATTGACAATGTCTCGTAAGCCAGGTCGCCGCTGGTGAAGGAACCATCGCCATACTGATACATAAAGGTACAATCTGGATTGCATCCGGTTTGCGTACTCCCCAAGGCGTCACAAAGAGAATCACCGCAGGGAATTGTGGAAAATGTGGGGGACTTGGAGGGGTCGAAGATTGGCGTAGGCTGAGAGAAGCAGTCCTTGCAAGGCTTGCACTGAGTCCAAATCAGATCGCTCCCCGTGTCCACAATCGCTTCGAAGCTCACAGAGGGCGTTCCCAGTGCAACGCTCATCAGAAATTCTCCATCCCCTACTTCAACGGGCGTTTCAGCGTCTAATTGCCCTCTTATCAATGCCTCTATCTTCTTCATTCGCTTCTTACTTCGATCCACAGCCAAACCCAATCTCTCAGAAAAACCCAACTCTCTCTCTGATCTGCGCGTCATATTCACCCTTATTTTTACATTTTCATCGCTGCTAGACTTCGGCCAACCACTAAACAGTCTGTCCGAAGAACATGATATCGTTGGAATAGTAAAGCATATCAAGACCACAAAACCCAACAGCTTTGAACGCTCCATTTCTCTTTTTCTTTTCTAAACCTCGAAACCTTTTTCTGCTCTCATCTACTCCACTCCATGCAATATATATACACAGAGAGAGTGAGAAGGAGCCTTAAATCAAAATCAACAGATTCCCCGACGTGTCCACATAACAATATCGATCCTCTTAGAAGGATAGACGAATTTATTTAATTTCCCCTTCTCTATCTCTGCCCGTCTGGAATTGTTCTAGAAGTAGAATAGACTGCTGCAATTCGAAGTGAATCGTATTTTTTTCTGTCCATACCTTCACTAAGTATTTCCGTACACTTAACTCGTAATCCAGTTCCCTCTTCCCATTGAATTTTGTGGACCCATTCAGATCGAAATTCCAAAACGTGTTGTAACCGGAGGGTTAGTTTTCTAAAAATATTTAAAATTAGTTTACACATAATTATTCTTAGTCGGTTTATCCGGCTTTCCAACTTATTCTCATTCTTGTTTATCTCATTCTTAAATTTTGCTCTAATTAGTTTATTCATTTTTAAGATTTAGAGATTTTACTTGTACAAAACTGTTATATTCAATGCTCTATTATGTATTCACATTACCGTATCCTATCATAAAGTTCTATTCAAGGATTTATACCAGAAAGAAAAAGTACATGAAAGTTAATGTAATCTATGTGGTTGAACATCCACATATATAAATCATCTAAATTGAATTTTATTTTTATTCTCGTTCTTATTTATCTTATTTCTCAATTTTACTTGTGCAGAAGTGTTATATGCAATGTTCTATTATATATTCACATTGCCATATCCTATCATAACGTTTTGCTCAAGGATTTATACCAGAAGGAAAAAGTAGATAAAAGTTAGCGTAATCTATGTGGTTGAACATGCAAGTATATAAATCATCTAAATTGAATTTAAGAATCCATCTTTTAAGAATTGGGTATGTAGTTGTATCAGTGATAAGCATGAAAGTCATGTCAACTAGGGATCACTCCCCATGTCCACGATTGTTTTATGTCAAATCCATAGATATGCGTAAGTTCTATATGTGTGAATATAAATTCTTCCCTAACATTTGATCTAATAAATCTCACTTTTCGTCAATTTACCTTGAAGTTAACTCTTCACTAATTGTCAAGTATTCGCAATAGTTAAAATCACATTAGGGAGCCTGGTAGATCACTAGGGTCAAGTTCTCCTAGGTTATCCTTCGGAATGGTCGGCTTCACGAGCCTGGCCAATTTAGGTAAATGGAAAAGAAGCATGCAAATTTCCCAAGATGAAAACTTTGATGGAGATAGATTCATCTTGGTGCTCCAACCAAAAGCGTTTCTATGATAAATGTTTCATTTATGCAAATTCGTATTCAATGAATTCTCAAAGCGACTGCATGTTAAATAAATGCACATTGAATTCTTTCAAAAACCAAAATGTTCAATAAATCACATAAAACAGGTACTAAATGTAATTATGATAGAATAAAAGGTTTGGAGTTAAAAAATTCGAATTTAAATTGCTAAATCTCAAGGGTCAGTATTGTATGGTGCAATATTGATTGGACGCCCCATTATTGACCAATAACAGAAAAAAGGCTAATACTTATGTAGAGAATAAATGCCTAGACATTGAGGTGTGGATGGAGAATAATCTAATAATAAATGTGATACATACGAATGTGTGCATGAATCCACGGGATAAGATAGAATATAAGGGGGTGTATGTAAATTAATAAGGGTGGCTAATTAGAGAATGGGCCAAGATTTCGACAAGATTGCATCATTTCTTGATATATGGTTGAATTAATCCATCCTCTAATAATATACCCAAAACTAAGGATAGTTTGACTAGATTAAAATATTTTACCATTATGTTTTGACCATACATTGACGTGCATGTGAATCCTAAAATAGTAATACATCTCAAAGCATATGGAATGTGGAATATATCGTTTAAATTAGATGCTTGGACGTCAAATAATAGTTAATATAGATAGAGTAATGGACCTTGGCACATACTAGCATGTGATACTCATTCTTTACATTTGAATCCTTCATGAGAGCCTAAAAAATAGAGAAATTATGTATAGTGAGTAGCTTATATCTCAAGAATTAAATAGACATCAATAAAATACGTGAACCTATTTAACAATCTAGAAGATTAAGAAATATGAAAATGAGTAGTAAGTTTAGGGGTATCTTCATGTGCAAAAGGTTCTGTGACGTAGTGCCCTATGGTATATTGATACTACCACATCCTATCATATAAAAGCTTTATTTAGAAATGGTGATTGCATGCTTCATATGAGAGAAATTATAGAAGAGGGAAAATAGTACATGAATTTATTATGCCGAAGGCGTCTCTTATATGAATTGGATGAGCTGTTTTTGGGCATCAACGATTGTGAGTAAAGGAGAAAGCATTGCAAGACGATTGGGAATATTGGAGCTGCCCGCTGTCCATTAGTTTTATTCTTCATTTTTTGTCAGAATGTGTGCACTACCCATCATCTCTCGATCTTCTCATTTTACCACTATCTCTCCTCTTGCAGTCACGATCAGATGAGATTTTTTCGAAAATTCTACTCCTCCATTAATGCAAACATAGTACTCTCAAATATTTGAGCTCTCACAATCTAAATTTTAGGGTTCCTGCCACTTGTTCCGTGTGCCTCTTTAATAATTCATAAATGTCATTATTTTCTTGTTTTTTATTTCTATACAATTTAGTTGTTGCACGGTTTCCCATGATAAGTGAATGGTGGGACCTTTTTTAATTACTAAGTACACTCAACCTTTATGTTTCCATTTGTCTAAATCAAACCATCTAGTAATTCCGAAACCCTAAAAAAGTTGTATGGGTTTTATAGACACTTCAAAATTTACTATGTTTGTATGTGTTAAAATGACTATGTTAGTGGGTTTTAAGTTATTTACTTATTATTCTGTTAATGTATTATATATAATAATAATATTATTGAATAGAAACCTATTTGTTTAAATAGTTCAAGTAATTTATGGTGAAAATGTAAATAGAATAGAATAATTTTTTATTTTCAAATAGAAATAAACTATACAAATCATGTAAATTGTATTAGTATTATTGTAATATTATCATAAAAACTCGACCTTCAAGGACCCAACAAAAAAACAGATGCGAACCAACCCATAAAAACCAGGGAAAAGCAGCCCCATAGAACAACAGACAAGAACAATACAGAATTTCTACATAACAAAACTACAACACTTTGACCAATTTGTCATTCTTCTGAATGACATCCTCATTGATTTTCTGAACTTTCTTAATGATGTTGTCAACACGGGTCACACCCTTATCTTTTCTATGGAGCCTCGTCGCTGGACCAAGTAGGGGCTTCTCTTTCGTATCCAGATCCGCATCCACATCCTCTGAGGGAGCCCTAAGTTTCTTACAGGTACCAGCATTCACAACCTTATCTTTCTTCACCATCTCAGTGCTACCAGTGGGGCACTTGCCCTGAGAAATATAATGAAGAACTTCAGCCTATTCATTGAGTCTACGTAGACCAATGCTAGTATTGTTCATGGCAGACATACTCACCTCCACCACCACACTCAAACTATGCTGATGTTTATAAGTCATTTTCCAAAGCCTTAATGTGCTCTTCATGTTCCTCCTTAAGGTCTTTAATACCATTAGCCAGGGTATGCGTATTCGAGACCTAGTACTGTCGAGGTCCCCATTAGGTGGATTGGCCTTCTCTTTGAGATTATTAATCTCTTGAAAAATCTAGGTGAATTGGGCATTTTGGTTATCCTTTAAATTCCTCAAGTTAATATTCGTAATCGTATTCTCAGGGACCGACAAACCATCTCCTTAGGAGTAAACCCACCACCAAGAGTAGGTATAGAAACATTGACACCCTAATCCTCCGCAGGCCCGTCCAAATCAATCTGAGAGGCATTCGGTCGCTTAGAATAATTCTCGTTGACATTGTTAAATACTTTGGTTTTGTCAATAGCTCTTGACATAGAAACGCTGGCCACTCTTTTAACCTTCACATCAGAACTACCGTCCACCGAATTAGGGACATGTTCAGGGTCATCCTCCTCGTTAGATAAAATAATTTATTTTCTGCTAGTACGGTTAGGGATTTTAGACGATGAGGGTCCTTGTTTGTTATAAATGTGAAAGACTTCGTTCCCATCGAAGTCCACCTCTTCATCAGAAGAGATTTCCCCATAATGAATATGGACATTCTTCTTGTATTCTATACCAGTTTTAGCACTCGTATTCCTCTCGACATTGATAGTCTTGGCATACTTCATAATCAACGGGAATAAGCCCTCATGGAGAACAAGGGAGGATGCACATTTCTCGTGAGCCCTAATGCTATTATTCAATGATGAGACCAAATAAAAGGCCAAGGAAATGCACTTGTGATGCCGAAAATGATTAATAATGACAAAGTGATAGCTAAGTAAGCTACAGAATTTACCATCAACGGTGAGGCGGCGCACGATAACCTCTGAGACCTCGTACCATGGCTTTGAAAGTGATTTTTTCTCCCACCCAACATTATTATTCTTTCTCACCTTCTCCCTTTCCTTCGGCGGGAAAAAGGTTTTCATCGCCACCATCGCACATTTCTTATGCTTGTAGAATTTGGTGCCCTTGTTCAGAATTTTGGACACCTTAGCCACCATCTCCTCATTAACCTCCAGCTCCATACCATAGACACAGATAAAACCATCCTTCCACCCATTAAGAAAGGCCTCAGTAACAAGGGCATCCACACCATGAAGCATCTCGATATAACTAGTCAAAACTCCTACCGAAAGTTCTTTCCATACTGCTTCCTTATTTCGTCATTTTTCGCAGACTATGGGATCCAAACGGTTCCTATCTCCCCTAATATTAAAAAATACTAATTCTCAACAACCTGCAACACAAACAGAGTTGACATAAACCATATAAAAACAATTAAAAAAGCCACCAGAAAGTTCGTCTTTCCCCTCATAAAAGAAGTCTTGCCCACGACACTTTGGAAGATGTCATTCTCCATCATTTCCAAAAGCCCCTTGAGCTTCGCAAGCATCATAATCATTACGGAGTAGGTTAAGAAGATCCACTGGGATCTTATCATAAATGTTCCAAAGTTTCCTACTTGCCAAGTCGGCCCCAATGTTGGCCTAAATATCCGCAACCTTATTACCTTCATGGTAGACATGTGAAATGTTAAATTCACAGAAGCCCCTGAGAGGAATTAGGCTATCTTGAATAATATGTTTAATCAACCAAATAGGAGAGGAGGAAGTCGTTAAACAATGATGTTTAGGGAGTCACACTCCAACCAGACCCTTCTCAAACCTTTCTCTTTGGCCAATTTGATATTGGTATAAATTGTGAAGGCCTCATTAAAGTGATTTGTCTGGGTACCCAAAGAGAGGGCCATTGTCGAGACCATCCTGCCATTGTTATCACGCACCACTTCCCCACATCCAGCAGGTCTGGGATTCCCATTCGCCACACCATCAATTAATGTTACTTTAGGTCCAATATTTTTTTTAAATGTTATAAAAATTGATTAACAAGATATGAGAAAGAGTTTATTGAATTAATAGATAGAGAGAGAAATCAATCCAATGTCATTTCTTTCAATGAAATGGAAAATATTTTTGCAGGAAGAGCATCATCAAGAATCAAGACAATAGATAAAGTAGTAAATGTTGTCAAGTGAGTGCTAAGATCAACTTTCCCATTGGACTTCTCAAAACATGGTACCTCTGTTTTCTTTGAGATGGGATTCTTTAGGACGGTATATGAAAGTAGTCCACGTGTGCAATATGGTGGAAGAGTTAGTTGGGATTAGGTTTGGCTTGTGCTGGCCAATTATTCAGATGTCCAAATCTCTACTACGATACATAATTTATAAGGATTATTTCCATAAAAAAATAAACCAACTGAATAATTGTAGTGCTCTATTGTATTTAAGTTAAGAGTGTAAAATTATCCCTTTCCCAATTGAATGATCCTTCTTCCTTTCTAGCTATACATTGAATAATAAATAAATATTTTCCAGCATCTATATCCGTTGCGACAAGAATCTTCGATAGAAAAATAATAATAATAAGTAAAGAAAAATGAAATGGCATTATACTAGAATACATTATTTTCATGACCCAAAATAGTAAATTAATGGATACTAAGCGATTGGAGCTAGTTAAATGCCTTGCTGAAGGAGTAATTACCAAAATAAAAGAAAAAAGAGAAAAGAGGAGACTATGTTTAAACTGGTTCAATTTAAAACTTCCTAATAGTATCCTCATGTGGCATACATTGCCAAGCACTAAGAAAGAATTTTTTATATCATTGTAGATCTAAATGCATCTCACCTTAGGTGGTTAATCGGGTCAATGGAGATGGAAAAATCCTTTACAAAGGCTGCACATTATCTAGTAAGCACAATAGTTTTAAAAGATAATAAATAAATAATAAGAATGAAATTAGAACAAGAATTTAATCAAGTGTAAATGCACTCCACTCATCACCTTCGTCGCCCAATTGAATAAACTAAGAAAATATAAGCTAAGCTACTAGTTTAGATGTTGTCCAATGCCCTTAGAAACTATATGAATAGCATGTTGGACACCTTATCCACCATCTCCTCATCAACCTCCAGCTCCATACCATAGACACAGAGCACACCATACTTCCACCCATGAACAAAGGCCTCGGTAACAAGGGCATCCGCACCATGAAGCGTCTCGATATAACTAGTAAAAACACTTATCGAAAGTTCTTTGCATACTGCTTCCTTATTTCATCATTTTTCATAGACTATGGGCTCCAAACGGTTCCTATCTCCCCCAATCTTGGAAAATACCGATTCTCAACAACCTGCAACACAAACAGAGTTGAGCTAAACAAAAACAATCAAAAACGCCACCAGAAAGTTTGACTTTCCCCTCATAGAAGAAGTCTTGCCCAGGACACTTTGGAAGACGTCATTCTCCATCATTTCCGAAAGCCCCTTGAGCTTCGCACGCATCATGATCATTACGGAGTAGGTTAAGAAGATCCTCTGGGATCCGATCATAAATGTTCCAAACTTTCCTACTTGGCAAGTCGGCCCCAATGTTGGCCTAAATATCGGCAACCTTATTACCTTCACGATAGACATGTGAAATGGTAAATTCGTAGAATCCCCTGAGAAGCATTAGGCTATCTTCAATAATATGTTTAATCGACCAACTAGGGGAGGAGGAAGTTGTTAAACAATTAATGATGTTTAGGGAGTCACACTCCAAGAAGACCCTTCTCAAACCTTTCTCT
Organism: Cryptomeria japonica; assembly: GCF_030272615.1. Lineage (NCBI taxonomy): Eukaryota > Viridiplantae > Streptophyta > Pinopsida > Cupressales > Cupressaceae > Cryptomeria > Cryptomeria japonica. The sequence goes on along the minus strand of NW_026729215.1, from coordinate 60,055 downwards.
TTGGCCAATTTGATATTGGTATACGTTGTGAAGGCCTCACTAAAGTGGTTTGTCTAGGTACCCAAAGAGAGGGCCACCATCGAGACCATCCTGCCATTATTATCACGCACCACTCCCCCATATCCAGCAGGTCCGGGATTCCCCTTCGCTGCACCATCAATTAATGTTACTTTAGGTCCAATATTTTTTTTTAAACGTTATAAAAATTGATTAACAAGATATGAGAAAGAGTTTATTGAATTAATAGATAAAGGGAAAAATCAATCCAATGTCATTTGTTTCAATGAAATGAAAAAGATTTTTGCAGGAAGAGAATCCTCAAGAATCAAGCCAATAGATAAAGTAGTAAATGTTGTCAAGTGAGTGCTAAGATCAACTTTCCCATTGGACTTCTCGAAACATGGTACCTCTATGTGCTTTGAGATGGGATTCTTTAGGACGGTATATGAAAGTAGTCTACGTGTGCAATATGATGGAAGAGTTAGTTGGGATTAGGTTTGGCCTGTGCCGGCCAATTATTCAAATGTCGACATCTCTACTATGATACATGATTTATAAGGAGTGCTTCCATAAAAAAGTAAACCAACCGAATAATTGTAGTGCTCTATTGTATTTAAGTTAAGAGTGTAAAATTATCCCTTTCCCAATTGAATGATCCTTCTTCCTTTCTAGCTATACATTGAATAATAAATAAATATTTTCCAGCATCTATATCCGTTGCAACAAGAATCTTCGATAGAAAAATAATAATAATAATAATAAGTAAAGAAAAATGAAATGGCATTATACTAGAATACATTATTTTCATGACCCAAAATAGTAAATTAATGGATACAAAGCAATTGTAGCTAGTTAAATGCCTTGCTGAAGGAGTAATTACCAAAATAAAATAAAAAAAGAAAAGAGGAGGCTCTGTTTAAACTGGTTCAATCTAAAACTTCCTAATATTATCCTCGTGTGACATACATTGTCGAGCATTGAGAAACATAGAATTTTTTATATCGCTTGTAGCTCTAAATGCATCTCACCTTAGGTGGTTGATAGGGTCGAGGGAGATGGAAAAATCCTTAACAAAGGTTGCACATTATCTAGTTAGCACAATAGTTTTACAAGATAATAAATAAATAATAAGAATGAAATTAGAACAAGAATTTAATCAAATGTAAATGCACTCCACTCTTCACCTTCATCGCCCAATTGGATAAACTAAGAAAATATAAGCTAAGATGTTAGTTTAGATGTTGTCCAATGCCCTTAGAAACTATATGAATAGCATATTGGGCCGCCATCCCTCCTCTTACCCTCCTTGCATTGTCAAGGTGAAATAAGTATGAGGTTGATTTAATAATTATTTTAAATTTATATGTTTTATTTATTATTCATTGTGTGTTTCTTACTTGTTAATGCTTTATCAATTGTAAACTATGTAATACTACGAATACTTTTTCCTTGGAATATATAATTAGTTCTCTCTCCCTCTATATTAAGGATATTTTTTAAGAAATTATTGTTTATTTAAATAAATATAATAATATCTATTTAAGAATTATCTCAACCAATATTTTATTCATCTGAGAAGTTTTTTGGCTATCTAAAAATCTAATAAGTGTCAACTCTCTCAAATAATTGATTTTAGTATCCTTTGTGTTCATTGGACTATAATAATACGTAAGTAGACACTGCAACATAGATCATGTGAAATTGAAATTAACATGTTAGGATTTACAAGGTGAAAGAGTGAAGATACTATGATTTTTTGTAGGCAATCAAAACTTTTCTCAATAATTGTGTTATTATGTTGTAGTCCACTAATATTTTAATTTTTTAGGTCACGAAAAAAAGTTCCAAAACCTAATGCAATCCTATTAAAATGTTGAAAACAAGTAATCATGTCACATTATCAATGGCTGAAAATTGATGTGTGGTCTAACATCCATACTCTGAAGCACAAATACATTACATAATTTAATTTTATTATCTAAGGTGCGTTGTAGTGTAGTAGCAACCTTTCAAATGAGAGGCCCCGATTCACCATCAATAAGTTTTCTATATAAGATTTGTGTAAGATGTCATCGAATGCACTATAAAGCGCTGATAGGTAATCGTGAATCGTGATATAGGCATAGCCTTAAATATTAGCACTTTTAAATAAATTGCAAAGGCTCCAAAATGATATTCTTAATTCTCGAGAACTCGTCTTCTCTAGTAGAAAATTATACAATAGTAATTGTGAGAAAATTAGAGAGACCTTCTTAGCAACAACCTTACCTTATATATAGGCTACATTAAATTGTGTTTGATCTTAGTAATGTGAAATGCGGACATGATTGAAAATAAGTATTATTTGAATGTATAAATCACAGACACGGATCTTAAAGTTAAATACCATTAAAAGTATTCATAGGCATACAATAATTTATTTTACACTTAAGACTTGAAGAAAAGATAAGACCATTACAAATGCTTTATAATTATATAAATTCTCTTGTCGTTGTTTTAACTCGCAATTTATATTTTGATAATCAATTATCGCACCTTCATTTCCATGCCAAAATAACACACATAGTGTAGCATATCATAAGGAACCATAAATGAAGGTCCCCGAGAACAACAGGGGCCAAACAATTTTACTGAAAATAAGCAGCTACGAAGATGAAAATTTACATGATTCGCATATCGGACAGTGCAATAGGCAGACGCAGGAGACGAGATCACATATTGCATTCGAAGGACAGAGGAAGAGGAAATGAGAGAGACAGAAAAAGAGAAGAAGAAGAATTAGAAGAGGGAGATGATGATTTAAAGAGAATCACACTTAGTGGGCTTGAAAGAGAGCGTGTTCTGAGCATTGTTGTAAAGGATATGGAAGTTTTGCTGCTGTATGTTTCCGAAGATGGAAGGATTCCCCGATGGTTCACCCAACATTGCCAGGCACAAGAGATTTTCAGATGCCTGAATGAAAAAGTTGTCTGCCGGAAGCTCGTAATCCACGCCGCCTTTGAAGTTGAAGACGAGGGTTGGCAAGGTGAGGTGAGCGGATGATGTGTGGTAACAAAGATCCAAACCTGTAGAAGAGCCGTCTACAGGAGTGAGATCAATGGCGGACTGAATTGCTTCCTTAAGAGGAGAGTAGGCAGCCTGGTCCAGGATGGTAACAGTGGTTCCGGAGTCGATGATCATACCTCCGCTGCCGTCCGATTGCAGATCGAAAGTTCCAGGAGGAATATCTAGTGCCTTACCATTGAGGGTGATTCCTGTAATAGGAATGTACCAGAAAGTGGGAATGATACTGCTCTTGATGAGTGGGAGAGTCTTGGCTCCTCCGCTCAAGGAAGCACCCTCGCCGAAAAAGAGGGGGCTGGTTTGTGAAGAAGAGTCGGTGATGGGCAAAAGACAGTAAGAGAACATGTTCTCTGCTTTGGAACCCAGCTGTGAGATAAGGGAGAGACCACCTCTTCCCAGTCCCACAAGGCCACCACCCTGAGAGAATCCTTGTCCTTCGTTGTCATGCCCGCATCCAAATGCAATGCCTTTAACCTTGCTGCTCCCAATTGACAATGTCTCGTAAGCCAGGTCGCCGCTGGTGAAGGAACCATCGCCATACTGATACATAAAGGTACAATCTGGATTGCATCCGGTTTGCGTACTCCCCAAGGCGTCACAAAGAGAATCACCGCAGGGAATTGTGGAAAATGTGGGGGACTTGGAGGGGTCGAAGATTGGCGTAGGCTGAGAGAAGCAGTCCTTGCAAGGCTTGCACTGAGTCCAAATCAGATCGCTCCCCGTGTCCACAATCGCTTCGAAGCTCACAGAGGGCGTTCCCAGTGCAACGCTCATCAGAAATTCTCCATCCCCTACTTCAACGGGCGTTTCAGCGTCTAATTGCCCTCTTATCAATGCCTCTATCTTCTTCATTCGCTTCTTACTTCGATCCACAGCCAAACCCAATCTCTCAGAAAAACCCAACTCTCTCTCTGATCTGCGCGTCATATTCACCCTTATTTTTACATTTTCATCGCTGCTAGACTTCGGCCAACCACTAAACAGTCTGTCCGAAGAACATGATATCGTTGGAATAGTAAAGCATATCAAGACCACAAAACCCAACAGCTTTGAACGCTCCATTTCTCTTTTTCTTTTCTAAACCTCGAAACCTTTTTCTGCTCTCATCTACTCCACTCCATGCAATATATATACACAGAGAGAGTGAGAAGGAGCCTTAAATCAAAATCAACAGATTCCCCGACGTGTCCACATAACAATATCGATCCTCTTAGAAGGATAGACGAATTTATTTAATTTCCCCTTCTCTATCTCTGCCCGTCTGGAATTGTTCTAGAAGTAGAATAGACTGCTGCAATTCGAAGTGAATCGTATTTTTTTCTGTCCATACCTTCACTAAGTATTTCCGTACACTTAACTCGTAATCCAGTTCCCTCTTCCCATTGAATTTTGTGGACCCATTCAGATCGAAATTCCAAAACGTGTTGTAACCGGAGGGTTAGTTTTCTAAAAATATTTAAAATTAGTTTACACATAATTATTCTTAGTCGGTTTATCCGGCTTTCCAACTTATTCTCATTCTTGTTTATCTCATTCTTAAATTTTGCTCTAATTAGTTTATTCATTTTTAAGATTTAGAGATTTTACTTGTACAAAACTGTTATATTCAATGCTCTATTATGTATTCACATTACCGTATCCTATCATAAAGTTCTATTCAAGGATTTATACCAGAAAGAAAAAGTACATGAAAGTTAATGTAATCTATGTGGTTGAACATCCACATATATAAATCATCTAAATTGAATTTTATTTTTATTCTCGTTCTTATTTATCTTATTTCTCAATTTTACTTGTGCAGAAGTGTTATATGCAATGTTCTATTATATATTCACATTGCCATATCCTATCATAACGTTTTGCTCAAGGATTTATACCAGAAGGAAAAAGTAGATAAAAGTTAGCGTAATCTATGTGGTTGAACATGCAAGTATATAAATCATCTAAATTGAATTTAAGAATCCATCTTTTAAGAATTGGGTATGTAGTTGTATCAGTGATAAGCATGAAAGTCATGTCAACTAGGGATCACTCCCCATGTCCACGATTGTTTTATGTCAAATCCATAGATATGCGTAAGTTCTATATGTGTGAATATAAATTCTTCCCTAACATTTGATCTAATAAATCTCACTTTTCGTCAATTTACCTTGAAGTTAACTCTTCACTAATTGTCAAGTATTCGCAATAGTTAAAATCACATTAGGGAGCCTGGTAGATCACTAGGGTCAAGTTCTCCTAGGTTATCCTTCGGAATGGTCAGCTTCACGAGCCTGGCCAATTTAGGTAAATGGAAAAGAAGCATGCAAATTTCCCAAGATGAAAACTTTGATGGAGATAGATTCATCTTGGTGCTCCAACCAAAAGCGTTTCTATGATAAATGCTTCATTTATGCAAATTCGTATTCAATGAATTCTCAAAGCGACTGCATGTTAAATAAATGCACATTGAATTCTTTCAAAAACCAAAATGTTCAATAAATCACATAAAACAGGTACTAAATGTAATTATGATAGAATAAAAGGTTTGGAGTTAAAAAATTCGAATTTAAATTGCTAAATCTCAAGGGTCAGTATTGTATGGTGCAATATTGATTGGACGCCCCATTATTGACCAATAACAGAAAAAAGGCTAATACTTATGTAGAGAATAAATGCCTAGACATTGAGGTGTGGATGGAGAATAATCTAATAATAAATGTGATACATACGAATGTGTGCATGAATCCACGGGATAAGATAGAATATAAGGGGGTGTATGTAAATTAATAAGGGTGGCTAATTAGAGAATGGGCCAAGATTTCGACAAGATTGCATCATTTCTTGATATATGGTTGAATTAATCCATCCTCTAATAATATACCCAAAACTAAGGATAGTTTGACTAGATTAAAATATTTTACCATTATGTTTTGACCATACATTGACGTGCATGTGAATCCTAAAATAGTAATACATCTCAAAGCATATGGAATGTGGAATATATCGTTTAAATTAGATGCTTGGACGTCAAATAATAGTTAATATAGATAGAGTAATGGACCTTGGCACATACTAGCATGTGATACTCATTCTTTACATTTGAATCCTTCATGAGAGCCTAAAAAATAGAGAAATTATGTATAGTGAGTAGCTTATATCTCAAGAATTAAATAGACATCAATAAAATACGTGAACCTATTTAACAATCTAGAAGATTAAGAAATATGAAAATGAGTAGTAAGTTTAGGGGTATCTTCATGTGCAAAAGGTTCTGTGACGTAGTGCCCTATGGTATATTGATACTACCACATCCTATCATATAAAAGCTTTATTTAGAAATGGTGATTGCATGCTTCATATGAGAGAAATTATAGAAGAGGGAAAATAGTACATGAATTTATTATGCCGAAGGCGTCTCTTATATGAATTGGATGAGCTGTTTTTGGGCATCAACGATTGTGAGTAAAGGAGATAGCATTGCAAGACGATTGGGAATATTGGAGCTGCCCGCTGTCCATTAGTTTTATTCTTCATTTTTTGTCAGAATGTGTGCACTGCCCATCATCTCTCGATCTTCTCATTTTACCACTATCTCTCCTCTTGCAGTCACGATCAGATGAGATTTTTTCGAAAATTCTACTCCTCCATTAATGCAAACATAGTACTCTCAAATATTTGAGCTCTCACAATCTAAATTTTAGGGTTCCTGCCACTTGTTCCGTGTGCCTCTTTAATAATTCATAAATGTCATTATTTTCTTGTTTTTTATTTCTATACAATTTAGTTGTTGCACGGTTTCCCATGATAAGTGAATGGTGGGACCTTTTTTAATTACTAAGTACACTCAACCTTTATGTTTCCATTTGTCTAAATCAAACCATCTAGTAATTCCGAAACCCTAAAAAAGTTGTATGGGTTTTATAGACACTTCAAAATTTACTATGTTTGTATGTGTTAAAATGACTATGTTAGTGGGTTTTAAGTTATTTACTTATTATTCTGTTAATGTATTATATATAATAATAATATTATTGAATAGAAACCTATTTGTTTAAATAGTTCAAGTAATTTATGGTGAAAATGTAAATAGAATAGAATAATTTTTTATTTTCAAATAGAAATAAACTATACAAATCATGTAAATTGTATTAGTATTATTGTAATATTATCATAAAAACTCGACCTTCAAGGACCCAACAAAAAAACAGATGCGAACCAACCCATAAAAACCAGGGAAAAGCAGCCCCATAGAACAACAGACAAGAACAATACAGAATTTCTACATAACAAAACTACAACACTTTGACCAATTTGTCATTCTTCTGAATGACATCCTCATTGATTTTCTGAACTTTCTTAATGATGTTGTCAACACGGGTCACACCCTTATCTTTTCTATGGAGCCTCGTCGCTGGACCAAGTAGGGGCTTCTCTTTCGTATCCAGATCCGCATCCACATCCTCTGAGGGAGCCCTAAGTTTCTTACAGGTACCAGCATTCACAACCTTATCTTTCTTCACCATCTCAGTGCTACCAGTGGGGCACTTGCCCTGAGAAATATAATGAAGAACTTCAGCCTATTCATTGAGTCTACGTAGACCAATGCTAGTATTGTTCATGGCAGACATACTCACCTCCACCACCACACTCAAACTATGCTGATGTTTATAAGTCATTTTCCAAAGCCTTAATGTGCTCTTCATGTTCCTCCTTAAGGTCTTTAATACCATTAGCCAGGGTATGCGTATTCGAGACCTAGTACTGTCGAGGTCCCCATTAGGTGGATTGGCCTTCTCTTTGAGATTATTAATCTCTTGAAAAATCTAGGTGAATTGGGCATTTTGGTTATCCTTTAAATTCCTCAAGTTAATATTCGTAATCGTATTCTCAGGGACCGACAAACCATCTCCTTAGGAGTAAACCCACCACCAAGAGTAGGTATAGAAACATTGACACCCTAATCCTCCGCAGGCCCGTCCAAATCAATCTGAGAGGCATTCGGTCGCTTAGAATAATTCTCGTTGACATTGTTAAATACTTTGGTTTTGTCAATAGCTCTTGACATAGAAACGCTGGCCACTCTTTTAACCTTCACATCAGAACTACCGTCCACCGAATTAGGGACATGTTCAGGGTCATCCTCCTCGTTAGATAAAATAATTTATTTTCTGCTAGTACGGTTAGGGATTTTAGACGATGAGGGTCCTTGTTTGTTATAAATGTGAAAGACTTCGTTCCCATCGAAGTCCACCTCTTCATCAGAAGAGATTTCCCCATAATGAATATGGACATTCTTCTTGTATTCTATACCAGTTTTAGCACTCGTATTCCTCTCGACATTGATAGTCTTGGCATACTTCATAATCAACGGGAATAAGCCCTCATGGAGAACAAGGGAGGATGCACATTTCTCGTGAGCCCTAATGCTATTATTCAATGATGAGACCAAATAAAAGGCCAAGGAAATGCACTTGTGATGCCGAAAATGATTAATAATGACAAAGTGATAGCTAAGTAAGCTACAGAATTTACCATCAACGGTGAGGCGGCGCACGATAACCTCTGAGACCTCGTACCATGGCTTTGAAAGTGATTTTTTCTCCCACCCAACATTATTATTCTTTCTCACCTTCTCCCTTTCCTTCGGCGGGAAAAAGGTTTTCATCGCCACCATCGCACATTTCTTATGCTTGTAGAATTTGGTGCCCTTGTTCAGAATTTTGGACACCTTAGCCACCATCTCCTCATTAACCTCCAGCTCCATACCATAGACACAGATAAAACCATCCTTCCACCCATTAAGAAAGGCCTCAGTAACAAGGGCATCCACACCATGAAGCATCTCGATATAACTAGTCAAAACTCCTACCGAAAGTTCTTTCCATACTGCTTCCTTATTTCGTCATTTTTCGCAGACTATGGGATCCAAACGGTTCCTATCTCCCCTAATATTAAAAAATACTAATTCTCAACAACCTGCAACACAAACAGAGTTGACATAAACCATATAAAAACAATTAAAAAAGCCACCAGAAAGTTCGTCTTTCCCCTCATAAAAGAAGTCTTGCCCACGACACTTTGGAAGATGTCATTCTCCATCATTTCCAAAAGCCCCTTGAGCTTCGCAAGCATCATAATCATTACGGAGTAGGTTAAGAAGATCCACTGGGATCTTATCATAAATGTTCCAAAGTTTCCTACTTGCCAAGTCGGCCCCAATGTTGGCCTAAATATCCGCAACCTTATTACCTTCATGGTAGACATGTGAAATGTTAAATTCACAGAAGCCCCTGAGAGGAATTAGGCTATCTTGAATAATATGTTTAATCAACCAAATAGGAGAGGAGGAAGTCGTTAAACAATGATGTTTAGGGAGTCACACTCCAACCAGACCCTTCTCAAACCTTTCTCTTTGGCCAATTTGATATTGGTATAAATTGTGAAGGCCTCATTAAAGTGATTTGTCTGGGTACCCAAAGAGAGGGCCATTGTCGAGACCATCCTGCCATTGTTATCACGCACCACTTCCCCACATCCAGCAGGTCTGGGATTCCCATTCGCCACACCATCAATTAATGTTACTTTAGGTCCAATATTTTTTTTAAATGTTATAAAAATTGATTAACAAGATATGAGAAAGAGTTTATTGAATTAATAGATAGAGAGAGAAATCAATCCAATGTCATTTCTTTCAATGAAATGGAAAATATTTTTGCAGGAAGAGCATCATCAAGAATCAAGACAATAGATAAAGTAGTAAATGTTGTCAAGTGAGTGCTAAGATCAACTTTCCCATTGGACTTCTCAAAACATGGTACCTCTGTTTTCTTTGAGATGGGATTCTTTAGGACGGTATATGAAAGTAGTCCACGTGTGCAATATGGTGGAAGAGTTAGTTGGGATTAGGTTTGGCTTGTGCTGGCCAATTATTCAGATGTCCAAATCTCTACTACGATACATAATTTATAAGGATTATTTCCATAAAAAAAATAAACCAACTGAATAATTGTAGTGCTCTATTGTATTTAAGTTAAGAGTGTAAAATTATCCCTTTCCCAATTGAATGATCCTTCTTCCTTTCTAGCTATACATTGAATAATAAATAAATATTTTCCAGCATCTATATCCGTTGCGACAAGAATCTTCGATAGAAAAATAATAATAATAAGTAAAGAAAAATGAAATGGCATTATACTAGAATACATTATTTTCATGACCCAAAATAGTAAATTAATGGATACTAAGCGATTGGAGCTAGTTAAATGCCTTGCTGAAGGAGTAATTACCAAAATAAAAGAAAAAAGAGAAAAGAGGAGACTATGTTTAAACTGGTTCAATTTAAAACTTCCTAATAGTATCCTCATGTGGCATACATTGCCAAGCACTAAGAAAGAATTTTTTATATCATTGTAGATCTAAATGCATCTCACCTTAGGTGGTTAATCGGGTCAATGGAGATGGAAAAATCCTTTACAAAGGCTGCACATTATCTAGTAAGCACAATAGTTTTAAAAGATAATAAATAAATAATAAGAATGAAATTAGAACAAGAATTTAATCAAGTGTAAATGCACTCCACTCATCACCTTCGTCGCCCAATTGAATAAACTAAGAAAATATAAGCTAAGCTACTAGTTTAGATGTTGTCCAATGCCCTTAGAAACTATATGAATAGCATGTTGGACACCTTATCCACCATCTCCTCATCAACCTCCAGCTCCATACCATAGACACAGAGCACACCATACTTCCACCCATGAACAAAGGCCTCGGTAACAAGGGCATCCGCACCATGAAGCGTCTCGATATAACTAGTAAAAACACTTATCGAAAGTTCTTTGCATACTGCTTCCTTATTTCATCATTTTTCATAGACTATGGGCTCCAAACGGTTCCTATCTCCCCCAATCTTGGAAAATACCGATTCTCAACAACCTGCAACACAAACAGAGTTGAGCTAAACAAAAACAATCAAAAACGCCACCAGAAAGTTTGACTTTCCCCTCATAGAAGAAGTCTTGCCCAGGACACTTTGGAAGACGTCATTCTCCATCATTTCCGAAAGCCCCTTGAGCTTCGCACGCATCATGATCATTACGGAGTAGGTTAAGAAGATCCTCTGGGATCCGATCATAAATGTTCCAAACTTTCCTACTTGGCAAGTCGGCCCCAATGTTGGCCTAAATATCGGCAACCTTATTACCTTCACGATAGACATGTGAAATGGTAAATTCGTAGAATCCCCTGAGAAGCATTAGGCTATCTTCAATAATATGTTTAATCGACCAACTAGGGGAGGAGGAAGTTGTTAAACAATTAATGATGTTTAGGGAGTCACACTCCAAGAAGACCCTTCTCAAACCTTTCTCTTTGGCCAATTTGATATTGGTATACGTTGTGAAGGCCTCACTAAAGTGGTTTGTCTAGGTACCCAAAGAGAGGGCCACCATCGAGACCATCCTGCCATTATTATCACGCACCACTCCCCCATATCCAGCAGGTCCGGGATTCCCCTTCGCTGCACCATCAATTAATGTTACTTTAGGTCCAATATTTTTTTTTAAACGTTATAAAAATTGATTAACAAGATATGAGAAAGAGTTTATTGAATTAATAGATAAAGGGAAAAATCAATCCAATGTCATTTGTTTCAATGAAATGAAAAAGATTTTTGCAGGAAGAGAATCCTCAAGAATCAAGCCAATAGATAAAGTAGTAAATGTTGTCAAGTGAGTGCTAAGATCAACTTTCCCATTGGACTTCTCGAAACATGGTACCTCTATGTGCTTTGAGATGGGATTCTTTAGGACGGTATATGAAAGTAGTCTACGTGTGCAATATGATGGAAGAGTTAGTTGGGATTAGGTTTGGCCTGTGCCGGCCAATTATTCAAATGTCGACATCTCTACTATGATACATGATTTATAAGGAGTGCTTCCATAAAAAAGTAAACCAACCGAATAATTGTAGTGCTCTATTGTATTTAAGTTAAGAGTGTAAAATTATCCCTTTCCCAATTGAATGATCCTTCTTCCTTTCTAGCTATACATTGAATAATAAATAAATATTTTCCAGCATCTATATCCGTTGCAACAAGAATCTTCGATAGAAAAATAATAATAATAATAATAAGTAAAGAAAAATGAAATGGCATTATACTAGAATACATTATTTTCATGACCCAAAATAGTAAATTAATGGATACAAAGCAATTGTAGCTAGTTAAATGCCTTGCTGAAGGAGTAATTACCAAAATAAAATAAAAAAAGAAAAGAGGAGGCTCTGTTTAAACTGGTTCAATCTAAAACTTCCTAATATTATCCTCGTGTGACATACATTGTCGAGCATTGAGAAACATAGAATTTTTTATATCGCTTGTAGCTCTAAATGCATCTCACCTTAGGTGGTTGATAGGGTCGAGGGAGATGGAAAAATCCTTAACAAAGGTTGCACATTATCTAGTTAGCACAATAGTTTTACAAGATAATAAATAAATAATAAGAATGAAATTAGAACAAGAATTTAATCAAATGTAAATGCACTCCACTCTTCACCTTCATCGCCCAATTGGATAAACTAAGAAAATATAAGCTAAGATGTTAGTTTAGATGTTGTCCAATGCCCTTAGAAACTATATGAATAGCATATTGGGCCGCCATCCCTCCTCTTACCCTCCTTGCATTGTCAAGGTGAAATAAGTATGAGGTTGATTTAATAATTATTTTAAATTTATATGTTTTATTTATTATTCATTGTGTGTTTCTTACTTGTTAATGCTTTATCAATTGTAAACTATGTAATACTACGAATACTTTTTCCTTGGAATATATAATTAGTTCTCTCTCCCTCTATATTAAGGATATTTTTTAAGAAATTATTGTTTATTTAAATAAATATAATAATATCTATTTAAGAATTATCTCAACCAATATTTTATTCATCTGAGAAGTTTTTTGGCTATCTAAAAATCTAATAAGTGTCAACTCTCTCAAATAATTGATTTTAGTATCCTTTGTGTTCATTGGACTATAATAATACGTAAGTAGACACTGCAACATAGATCATGTGAAATTGAAATTAACATGTTAGGATTTACAAGGTGAAAGAGTGAAGATACTATGATTTTTTGTAGGCAATCAAAACTTTTCTCAATAATTGTGTTATTATGTTGTAGTCCACTAATATTTTAATTTTTTAGGTCACGAAAAAAAGTTCCAAAACCTAATGCAATCCTATTAAAATGTTGAAAACAAGTAATCATGTCACATTATCAATGGCTGAAAATTGATGTGTGGTCTAACATCCATACTCTGAAGCACAAATACATTACATAATTTAATTTTATTATCTAAGGTGCGTTGTAGTGTAGTAGCAACCTTTCAAATGAGAGGCCCCGATTCACCATCAATAAGTTTTCTATATAAGATTTGTGTAAGATGTCATCGAATGCACTATAAAGCGCTGATAGGTAATCGTGAATCGTGATATAGGCATAGCCTTAAATATTAGCACTTTTAAATAAATTGCAAAGGCTCCAAAATGATATTCTTAATTCTCGAGAACTCGTCTTCTCTAGTAGAAAATTATACAATAGTAATTGTGAGAAAATTAGAGAGACCTTCTTAGCAACAACCTTACCTTATATATAGGCTACATTAAATTGTGTTTGATCTTAGTAATGTGAAATGCGGACATGATTGAAAATAAGTATTATTTGAATGTATAAATCACAGACACGGATCTTAAAGTTAAATACCATTAAAAATATTCATAGGCATACAATAATTTATTTTACACTTAAGACTTGAAGAAAAGATAAGACCATTACAAATGCTTTATAATTATATAAATTCTCTTGTCGTTGTTTTAACTCGCAATTTATATTTTGATAATCAATTATCGCACCTTCATTTCCATGCCAAAATAACACACATAGTGTAGCATATCATAAGGAACCATAAATGAAGGTCCCCGAGAACAACAGGGGCCAAACAATTTTACTGAAAATAAGCAGCTACGAAGATGAAAATTTACATGATTCGCATATCGGACAGTGCAATAGGCAGACGCAGGAGACGAGATCACATATTGCATTCGAAGGACAGAGGAAGAGGAAATGAGAGAGACAGAAAAAGAGAAGAAGAAGAATTAGAAGAGGGAGATGATGATTTAAAGAGAATCACACTTAGTGGGCTTGAAAGAGAGCGTGTTCTGAGCATTGTTGTAAAGGATATGGAAGTTTTGCTGCTGTATGTTTCCGAAGATGGAAGGATTCCCCGATGGTTCACCCAACATTGCCAGGCACAAGAGATTTTCAGATGCCTGAATGAAAAAGTTGTCTGCCGGAAGCTCGTAATCCACGCCGCCTTTGAAGTTGAAGACGAGGGTTGGCAAGGTGAGGTGAGCGGATGATGTGTGGTAACAAAGATCCAAACCTGTAGAAGAGCCGTCTACAGGAGTGAGATCAATGGCGGACTGAATTGCTTCCTTAAGAGGAGAGTAGGCAGCCTGGTCCAGGATGGTAACAGTGGTTCCGGAGTCGATGATCATACCTCCGCTGCCGTCCGATTGCAGATCGAAAGTTCCAGGAGGAATATCTAGTGCCTTACCATTGAGGGTGATTCCTGTAATAGGAATGTACCAGAAAGTGGGAATGATACTGCTCTTGATGAGTGGGAGAGTCTTGGCTCCTCCGCTCAAGGAAGCACCCTCGCCGAAAAAGAGGGGGCTGGTTTGTGAAGAAGAGTCGGTGATGGGCAAAAGACAGTAAGAGAAAATGTTCTCTGCTTTGGAACCCAGCTGTGAGATAAGGGAGAGACCACCTCTTCCCAGTCCCACAAGGCCACCACCCTGAGAGAATCCTTGTCCTTCGTTGTCATGCCCGCATCCAAATGCAATGCCTTTAACCTTGCTGCTCCCAATTGGCAATGTCTCGTAAGCCAGGTCGCCGCTGGTGAAGGAACCATCGCCATACTGATACATAAAGGTACAATCTGGATTGCATCCGGTTTGCGTACTCCCCAAGGCGTCACAAAGAGAATCACCGCAGGGAATTGTGGAAAATGTGGGGGACTTGGAGGGGTCGAAGATTGGCGTAGGCTGAGAGAAGCAGTCCTTGCAAGGCTTGCACTGAGTCCAAATCAGATCGCTCCCCGTGTCCACAATCGCTTCGAAGCTCACAGAGGGCGTTCCCAGTGCAACGCTCATCAGAAATTCTCCATCCCCTACTTCAACGGGCGTTTCAGCGTCTAATTGCCCTCTTATCAATGCCTCTATCTTCTTCATTCGCTTCTTACTTCGATCCACAGCCAAACCCAATCTCTCAGAAAAACCCAACTCTCTCTCTGATCTGCGCGTCATATTCACCCTTATTTTTACATTTTCATCGCTGCTAGACTTCGGCCAACCACTAAACAGTCTGTCCGAAGAACATGATATCGTTGGAATAGTAAAGCATATCAAGACCACAAAACCCAACAGCTTTGAACGCTCCATTTCTCTTTTTCTTTTCTAAACCTCGAAACCTTTTTCTGCTCTCATCTACTCCACTCCATGCAATATATATACACAGAGAGAGTGAGAAGGAGCCTTAAATCAAAATCAACAGATTCCCCGACGTGTCCACATAACAATATCGATCCTCTTAGAAGGATAGACGAATTTATTTAATTTCCCCTTCTCTATCTCTGCCCGTCTGGAATTGTTCTAGAAGTAGAATAGACTGCTGCAATTCGAAGTGAATCGTATTTTTTTCTGTCCATACCTTCACTAAGTATTTCCGTACACTTAACTCGTAATCCAGTTCCCTCTTCCCATTGAATTTTGTGGACCCATTCAGATCGAAATTCCAAAACGTGTTGTAACCGGAGGGTTAGTTTTCTAAAAATATTTAAAATTAGTTTACACATAATTATTCTTAGTCGGTTTATCCGGCTTTCCAACTTATTCTCATTCTTGTTTATCTCATTCTTAAATTTTGCTCTAATTAGTTTATTCATTTTTAAGATTTAGAGATTTTACTTGTACAAAACTGTTATATTCAATGCTCTATTATGTATTCACATTACCGTATCCTATCATAAAGTTCTATTCAAGGATTTATACCAGAAAGAAAAAGTACATGAAAGTTAATGTAATCTATGTGGTTGAACATCCACATATATAAATCATCTAAATTGAATTTTATTTTTATTCTCGTTCTTATTTATCTTATTTCTCAATTTTACTTGTGCAGAAGTGTTATATGCAATGTTCTATTATATATTCACATTGCCATATCCTATCATAACGTTTTGCTCAAGGATTTATACCAGAAGGAAAAAGTAGATAAAAGTTAGCGTAATCTATGTGGTTGAACATGCAAGTATATAAATCATCTAAATTGAATTTAAGAATCCATCTTTTAAGAATTGGGTATGTAGTTGTATCAGTGATAAGCATGAAAGTCATGTCAACTAGGGATCACTCCCCATGTCCACGATTGTTTTATGTCAAATCCATAGATATGCGTAAGTTCTATATGTGTGAATATAAATTCTTCCCTAACATTTGATCTAATAAATCTCACTTTTCGTCAATTTACCTTGAAGTTAACTCTTCACTAATTGTCAAGTATTCGCAATAGTTAAAATCACATTAGGGAGCCTGGTAGATCACTAGGGTCAAGTTCTCCTAGGTTATCCTTCGGAATGGTCGGCTTCACGAGCCTGGCCAATTTAGGTAAATGGAAAAGAAGCATGCAAATTTCCCAAGATGAAAACTTTGATGGAGATAGATTCATCTTGGTGCTCCAACCAAAAGCGTTTCTATGATAAATGTTTCATTTATGCAAATTCGTATTCAATGAATTCTCAAAGCGACTGCATGTTAAATAAATGCACATTGAATTCTTTCAAAAACCAAAATGTTCAATAAATCACATAAAACAGGTACTAAATGTAATTATGATAGAATAAAAGGTTTGGAGTTAAAAAATTCGAATTTAAATTGCTAAATCTCAAGGGTCAGTATTGTATGGTGCAATATTGATTGGACGCCCCATTATTGACCAATAACAGAAAAAAGGCTAATACTTATGTAGAGAATAAATGCCTAGACATTGAGGTGTGGATGGAGAATAATCTAATAATAAATGTGATACATACGAATGTGTGCATGAATCCACGGGATAAGATAGAATATAAGGGGGTGTATGTAAATTAATAAGGGTGGCTAATTAGAGAATGGGCCAAGATTTCGACAAGATTGCATCATTTCTTGATATATGGTTGAATTAATCCATCCTCTAATAATATACCCAAAACTAAGGATAGTTTGACTAGATTAAAATATTTTACCATTATGTTTTGACCATACATTGACGTGCATGTGAATCCTAAAATAGTAATACATCTCAAAGCATATGGAATGTGGAATATATCGTTTAAATTAGATGCTTGGACGTCAAATAATAGTTAATATAGATAGAGTAATGGACCTTGGCACATACTAGCATGTGATACTCATTCTTTACATTTGAATCCTTCATGAGAGCCTAAAAAATAGAGAAATTATGTATAGTGAGTAGCTTATATCTCAAGAATTAAATAGACATCAATAAAATACGTGAACCTATTTAACAATCTAGAAGATTAAGAAATATGAAAATGAGTAGTAAGTTTAGGGGTATCTTCATGTGCAAAAGGTTCTGTGACGTAGTGCCCTATGGTATATTGATACTACCACATCCTATCATATAAAAGCTTTATTTAGAAATGGTGATTGCATGCTTCATATGAGAGAAATTATAGAAGAGGGAAAATAGTACATGAATTTATTATGCCGAAGGCGTCTCTTATATGAATTGGATGAGCTGTTTTTGGGCATCAACGATTGTGAGTAAAGGAGAAAGCATTGCAAGACGATTGGGAATATTGGAGCTGCCCGCTGTCCATTAGTTTTATTCTTCATTTTTTGTCAGAATGTGTGCACTGCCCATCATCTCTCGATCTTCTCATTTTACCACTATCTCTCCTCTTGCAGTCACGATCAGATGAGATTTTTTCGAAAATTCTACTCCTCCATTAATGCAAACATAGTACTCTCAAATATTTGAGCTCTCACAATCTAAATTTTAGGGTTCCTGCCACTTGTTCCGTGTGCCTCTTTAATAATTCATAAATGTCATTATTTTCTTGTTTTTTATTTCTATACAATTTAGTTGTTGCACGGTTTCCCATGATAAGTGAATGGTGGGACCTTTTTTAATTACTAAGTACACTCAACCTTTATGTTTCCATTTGTCTAAATCAAACCATCTAGTAATTCCGAAACCCTAAAAAAGTTGTATGGGTTTTATAGACACTTCAAAATTTACTATGTTTGTATGTGTTAAAATGACTATGTTAGTGGGTTTTAAGTTATTTACTTATTATTCTGTTAATGTATTATATATAATAATAATATTATTGAATAGAAACCTATTTGTTTAAATAGTTCAAGTAATTTATGGTGAAAATGTAAATAGAATAGAATAATTTTTTATTTTCAAATAGAAATAAACTATACAAATCATGTAAATTGTATTAGTATTATTGTAATATTATCATAAAAACTCGACCTTCAAGGACCCAACAAAAAAACAGATGCGAACCAACCCATAAAAACCAGGGAAAAGCAGCCCCATAGAACAACAGACAAGAACAATACAGAATTTCTACATAACAAAACTACAACACTTTGACCAATTTGTCATTCTTCTGAATGACATCCTCATTGATTTTCTGAACTTTCTTAATGATGTTGTCAACACGGGTCACACCCTTATCTTTTCTATGGAGCCTCGTCGCTGGACCAAGTAGGGGCTTCTCTTTCGTATCCAGATCCGCATCCACATCCTCTGAGGGAGCCCTAAGTTTCTTACAGGTACCAGCATTCACAACCTTATCTTTCTTCACCATCTCAGTGCTACCAGTGGGGCACTTGCCCTGAGAAATATAATGAAGAACTTCAGCCTATTCATTGAGTCTACGTAGACCAATGCTAGTATTGTTCATGGCAGACATACTCACCTCCACCACCACACTCAAACTATGCTGATGTTTATAAGTCATTTTCCAAAGCCTTAATGTGCTCTTCATGTTCCTCCTTAAGGTCTTTAATACCATTAGCCAGGGTATGCGTATTCGAGACCTAGTACTGTCGAGGTCCCCATTAGGTGGATTGGCCTTCTCTTTGAGATTATTAATCTCTTGAAAAATCTAGGTGAATTGGGCATTTTGGTTATCCTTTAAATTCCTCAAGTTAATATTCGTAATCGTATTCTCAGGGACCGACAAACCATCTCCTTAGGAGTAAACCCACCACCAAGAGTAGGTATAGAAACATTGACACCCTAATCCTCCGCAGGCCCGTCCAAATCAATCTGAGAGGCATTCGGTCGCTTAGAATAATTCTCGTTGACATTGTTAAATACTTTGGTTTTGTCAATAGCTCTTGACATAGAAACGCTGGCCACTCTTTTAACCTTCACATCAGAACTACCGTCCACCGAATTAGGGACATGTTCAGGGTCATCCTCCTCGTTAGATAAAATAATTTATTTTCTGCTAGTACGGTTAGGGATTTTAGACGATGAGGGTCCTTGTTTGTTATAAATGTGAAAGACTTCGTTCCCATCGAAGTCCACCTCTTCATCAGAAGAGATTTCCCCATAATGAATATGGACATTCTTCTTGTATTCTATACCAGTTTTAGCACTCGTATTCCTCTCGACATTGATAGTCTTGGCATACTTCATAATCAACGGGAATAAGCCCTCATGGAGAACAAGGGAGGATGCACATTTCTCGTGAGCCCTAATGCTATTATTCAATGATGAGACCAAATAAAAGGCCAAGGAAATGCACTTGTGATGCCGAAAATGATTAATAATGACAAAGTGATAGCTAAGTAAGCTACAGAATTTACCATCAACGGTGAGGCGGCGCACGATAACCTCTGAGACCTCGTACCATGGCTTTGAAAGTGATTTTTTCTCCCACCCAACATTATTATTCTTTCTCACCTTCTCCCTTTCCTTCGGCGGGAAAAAGGTTTTCATCGCCACCATCGCACATTTCTTATGCTTGTAGAATTTGGTGCCCTTGTTCAGAATTTTGGACACCTTAGCCACCATCTCCTCATTAACCTCCAGCTCCATACCATAGACACAGATAAAACCATCCTTCCACCCATTAAGAAAGGCCTCAGTAACAAGGGCATCCACACCATGAAGCATCTCGATATAACTAGTCAAAACTCCTACCGAAAGTTCTTTCCATACTGCTTCCTTATTTCGTCATTTTTCGCAGACTATGGGATCCAAACGGTTCCTATCTCCCCTAATATTAAAAAATACTAATTCTCAACAACCTGCAACACAAACAGAGTTGACATAAACCATATAAAAACAATTAAAAAAGCCACCAGAAAGTTCGTCTTTCCCCTCATAAAAGAAGTCTTGCCCACGACACTTTGGAAGATGTCATTCTCCATCATTTCCAAAAGCCCCTTGAGCTTCGCAAGCATCATAATCATTACGGAGTAGGTTAAGAAGATCCACTGGGATCTTATCATAAATGTTCCAAAGTTTCCTACTTGCCAAGTCGGCCCCAATGTTGGCCTAAATATCCGCAACCTTATTACCTTCATGGTAGACATGTGAAATGTTAAATTCACAGAAGCCCCTGAGAGGAATTAGGCTATCTTGAATAATATGTTTAATCAACCAAATAGGAGAGGAGGAAGTCGTTAAACAATGATGTTTAGGGAGTCACACTCCAACCAGACCCTTCTCAAACCTTTCTCTTTGGCCAATTTGATATTGGTATAAATTGTGAAGGCCTCATTAAAGTGATTTGTCTGGGTACCCAAAGAGAGGGCCATTGTCGAGACCATCCTGCCATTGTTATCACGCACCACTTCCCCACATCCAGCAGGTCTGGGATTCCCATTCGCCACACCATCAATTAATGTTACTTTAGGTCCAATATTTTTTTTAAATGTTATAAAAATTGATTAACAAGATATGAGAAAGAGTTTATTGAATTAATAGATAGAGAGAGAAATCAATCCAATGTCATTTCTTTCAATGAAATGGAAAATATTTTTGCAGGAAGAGCATCATCAAGAATCAAGACAATAGATAAAGTAGTAAATGTTGTCAAGTGAGTGCTAAGATCAACTTTCCCATTGGACTTCTCAAAACATGGTACCTCTGTTTTCTTTGAGATGGGATTCTTTAGGACGGTATATGAAAGTAGTCCACGTGTGCAATATGGTGGAAGAGTTAGTTGGGATTAGGTTTGGCTTGTGCTGGCCAATTATTCAGATGTCCAAATCTCTACTACGATACATAATTTATAAGGATTATTTCCATAAAAAAAATAAACCAACTGAATAATTGTAGTGCTCTATTGTATTTAAGTTAAGAGTGTAAAATTATCCCTTTCCCAATTGAATGATCCTTCTTCCTTTCTAGCTATACATTGAATAATAAATAAATATTTTCCAGCATCTATATCCGTTGCGACAAGAATCTTCGATAGAAAAATAATAATAATAAGTAAAGAAAAATGAAATGGCATTATACTAGAATACATTATTTTCATGACCCAAAATAGTAAATTAATGGATACTAAGCGATTGGAGCTAGTTAAATGCCTTGCTGAAGGAGTAATTACCAAAATAAAAGAAAAAAGAGAAAAGAGGAGACTATGTTTAAACTGGTTCAATTTAAAACTTCCTAATAGTATCCTCATGTGGCATACATTGCCAAGCACTAAGAAAGAATTTTTTATATCATTGTAGATCTAAATGCATCTCACCTTAGGTGGTTAATCGGGTCAATGGAGATGGAAAAATCCTTTACAAAGGCTGCACATTATCTAGTAAGCACAATAGTTTTAAAAGATAATAAATAAATAATAAGAATGAAATTAGAACAAGAATTTAATCAAGTGTAAATGCACTCCACTCATCACCTTCGTCGCCCAATTGAATAAACTAAGAAAATATAAGCTAAGCTACTAGTTTAGATGTTGTCCAATGCCCTTAGAAACTATATGAATAGCATGTTGGACACCTTATCCACCATCTCCTCATCAACCTCCAGCTCCATACCATAGACACAGAGCACACCATACTTCCACCCATGAACAAAGGCCTCGGTAACAAGGGCATCCGCACCATGAAGCGTCTCGATATAACTAGTAAAAACACTTATCGAAAGTTCTTTGCATACTGCTTCCTTATTTCATCATTTTTCATAGACTATGGGCTCCAAACGGTTCCTATCTCCCCCAATCTTGGAAAATACCGATTCTCAACAACCTGCAACACAAACAGAGTTGAGCTAAACAAAAACAATCAAAAACGCCACCAGAAAGTTTGACTTTCCCCTCATAGAAGAAGTCTTGCCCAGGACACTTTGGAAGACGTCATTCTCCATCATTTCCGAAAGCCCCTTGAGCTTCGCACGCATCATGATCATTACGGAGTAGGTTAAGAAGATCCTCTGGGATCCGATCATAAATGTTCCAAACTTTCCTACTTGGCAAGTCGGCCCCAATGTTGGCCTAAATATCGGCAACCTTATTACCTTCACGATAGACATGTGAAATGGTAAATTCGTAGAATCCCCTGAGAAGCATTAGGCTATCTTCAATAATATGTTTAATCGACCAACTAGGGGAGGAGGAAGTTGTTAAACAATTAATGATGTTTAGGGAGTCACACTCCAAGAAGACCCTTCTCAAACCTTTCTCTTTGGCCAATTTGATATTGGTATACGTTGTGAAGGCCTCACTAAAGTGGTTTGTCTAGGTACCCAAAGAGAGGGCCACCATCGAGACCATCCTGCCATTATTATCACGCACCACTCCCCCATATCCAGCAGGTCCGGGATTCCCCTTCGCTGCACCATCAATTAATGTTACTTTAGGTCCAATATTTTTTTTTAAACGTTATAAAAATTGATTAACAAGATATGAGAAAGAGTTTATTGAATTAATAGATAAAGGGAAAAATCAATCCAATGTCATTTGTTTCAATGAAATGAAAAAGATTTTTGCAGGAAGAGAATCCTCAAGAATCAAGCCAATAGATAAAGTAGTAAATGTTGTCAAGTGAGTGCTAAGATCAACTTTCCCATTGGACTTCTCGAAACATGGTACCTCTATGTGCTTTGAGATGGGATTCTTTAGGACGGTATATGAAAGTAGTCTACGTGTGCAATATGATGGAAGAGTTAGTTGGGATTAGGTTTGGCCTGTGCCGGCCAATTATTCAAATGTCGACATCTCTACTATGATACATGATTTATAAGGAGTGCTTCCATAAAAAAGTAAACCAACCGAATAATTGTAGTGCTCTATTGTATTTAAGTTAAGAGTGTAAAATTATCCCTTTCCCAATTGAATGATCCTTCTTCCTTTCTAGCTATACATTGAATAATAAATAAATATTTTCCAGCATCTATATCCGTTGCAACAAGAATCTTCGATAGAAAAATAATAATAATAATAATAAGTAAAGAAAAATGAAATGGCATTATACTAGAATACATTATTTTCATGACCCAAAATAGTAAATTAATGGATACAAAGCAATTGTAGCTAGTTAAATGCCTTGCTGAAGGAGTAATTACCAAAATAAAATAAAAAAAGAAAAGAGGAGGCTCTGTTTAAACTGGTTCAATCTAAAACTTCCTAATATTATCCTCGTGTGACATACATTGTCGAGCATTGAGAAACATAGAATTTTTTATATCGCTTGTAGCTCTAAATGCATCTCACCTTAGGTGGTTGATAGGGTCGAGGGAGATGGAAAAATCCTTAACAAAGGTTGCACATTATCTAGTTAGCACAATAGTTTTACAAGATAATAAATAAATAATAAGAATGAAATTAGAACAAGAATTTAATCAAATGTAAATGCACTCCACTCTTCACCTTCATCGCCCAATTGGATAAACTAAGAAAATATAAGCTAAGATGTTAGTTTAGATGTTGTCCAATGCCCTTAGAAACTATATGAATAGCATATTGGGCCGCCATCCCTCCTCTTACCCTCCTTGCATTGTCAAGGTGAAATAAGTATGAGGTTGATTTAATAATTATTTTAAATTTATATGTTTTATTTATTATTCATTGTGTGTTTCTTACTTGTTAATGCTTTATCAATTGTAAACTATGTAATACTACGAATACTTTTTCCTTGGAATATATAATTAGTTCTCTCTCCCTCTATATTAAGGATATTTTTTAAGAAATTATTGTTTATTTAAATAAATATAATAATATCTATTTAAGAATTATCTCAACCAATATTTTATTCATCTGAGAAGTTTTTTGGCTATCTAAAAATCTAATAAGTGTCAACTCTCTCAAATAATTGATTTTAGTATCCTTTGTGTTCATTGGACTATAATAATACGTAAGTAGACACTGCAACATAGATCATGTGAAATTGAAATTAACATGTTAGGATTTACAAGGTGAAAGAGTGAAGATACTATGATTTTTTGTAGGCAATCAAAACTTTTCTCAATAATTGTGTTATTATGTTGTAGTCCACTAATATTTTAATTTTTTAGGTCACGAAAAAAAGTTCCAAAACCTAATGCAATCCTATTAAAATGTTGAAAACAAGTAATCATGTCACATTATCAATGGCTGAAAATTGATGTGTGGTCTAACATCCATACTCTGAAGCACAAATACATTACATAATTTAATTTTATTATCTAAGGTGCGTTGTAGTGTAGTAGCAACCTTTCAAATGAGAGGCCCCGATTCACCATCAATAAGTTTTCTATATAAGATTTGTGTAAGATGTCATCGAATGCACTATAAAGCGCTGATAGGTAATCGTGAATCGTGATATAGGCATAGCCTTAAATATTAGCACTTTTAAATAAATTGCAAAGGCTCCAAAATGATATTCTTAATTCTCGAGAACTCGTCTTCTCTAGTAGAAAATTATACAATAGTAATTGTGAGAAAATTAGAGAGACCTTCTTAGCAACAACCTTACCTTATATATAGGCTACATTAAATTGTGTTTGATCTTAGTAATGTGAAATGCGGACATGATTGAAAATAAGTATTATTTGAATGTATAAATCACAGACACGGATCTTAAAGTTAAATACCATTAAAAGTATTCATAGGCATACAATAATTTATTTTACACTTAAGACTTGAAGAAAAGATAAGACCATTACAAATGCTTTATAATTATATAAATTCTCTTGTCGTTGTTTTAACTCGCAATTTATATTTTGATAATCAATTATCGCACCTTCATTTCCATGCCAAAATAACACACATAGTGTAGCATATCATAAGGAACCATAAATGAAGGTCCCCGAGAACAACAGGGGCCAAACAATTTTACTGAAAATAAGCAGCTACGAAGATGAAAATTTACATGATTCGCATATCGGACAGTGCAATAGGCAGACGCAGGAGACGAGATCACATATTGCATTCGAAGGACAGAGGAAGAGGAAATGAGAGAGACAGAAAAAGAGAAGAAGAAGAATTAGAAGAGGGAGATGATGATTTAAAGAGAATCACACTTAGTGGGCTTGAAAGAGAGCGTGTTCTGAGCATTGTTGTAAAGGATATGGAAGTTTTGCTGCTGTATGTTTCCGAAGATGGAAGGATTCCCCGATGGTTCACCCAACATTGCCAGGCACAAGAGATTTTCAGATGCCTGAATGAAAAAGTTGTCTGCCGGAAGCTCGTAATCCACGCCGCCTTTGAAGTTGAAGACGAGGGTTGGCAAGGTGAGGTGAGCGGATGATGTGTGGTAACAAAGATCCAAACCTGTAGAAGAGCCGTCTACAGGAGTGAGATCAATGGCGGACTGAATTGCTTCCTTAAGAGGAGAGTAGGCAGCCTGGTCCAGGATGGTAACAGTGGTTCCGGAGTCGATGATCATACCTCCGCTGCCGTCCGATTGCAGATCGAAAGTTCCAGGAGGAATATCTAGTGCCTTACCATTGAGGGTGATTCCTGTAATAGGAATGTACCAGAAAGTGGGAATGATACTGCTCTTGATGAGTGGGAGAGTCTTGGCTCCTCCGCTCAAGGAAGCACCCTCGCCGAAAAAGAGGGGGCTGGTTTGTGAAGAAGAGTCGGTGATGGGCAAAAGACAGTAAGAGAACATGTTCTCTGCTTTGGAACCCAGCTGTGAGATAAGGGAGAGACCACCTCTTCCCAGTCCCACAAGGCCACCACCCTGAGAGAATCCTTGTCCTTCGTTGTCATGCCCGCATCCAAATGCAATGCCTTTAACCTTGCTGCTCCCAATTGACAATGTCTCGTAAGCCAGGTCGCCGCTGGTGAAGGAACCATCGCCATACTGATACATAAAGGTACAATCTGGATTGCATCCGGTTTGCGTACTCCCCAAGGCGTCACAAAGAGAATCACCGCAGGGAATTGTGGAAAATGTGGGGGACTTGGAGGGGTCGAAGATTGGCGTAGGCTGAGAGAAGCAGTCCTTGCAAGGCTTGCACTGAGTCCAAATCAGATC
The DNA here is from genome assembly GCF_030272615.1 of Cryptomeria japonica. NCBI lineage: Eukaryota > Viridiplantae > Streptophyta > Pinopsida > Cupressales > Cupressaceae > Cryptomeria > Cryptomeria japonica. The sequence goes on along the minus strand of NW_026729215.1, from coordinate 33,448 downwards.
GCTCCCCGTGTCCACAATCGCTTCGAAGCTCACAGAGGGCGTTCCCAGTGCAACGCTCATCAGAAATTCTCCATCCCCTACTTCAACGGGCGTTTCAGCGTCTAATTGCCCTCTTATCAATGCCTCTATCTTCTTCATTCGCTTCTTACTTCGATCCACAGCCAAACCCAATCTCTCAGAAAAACCCAACTCTCTCTCTGATCTGCGCGTCATATTCACCCTTATTTTTACATTTTCATCGCTGCTAGACTTCGGCCAACCACTAAACAGTCTGTCCGAAGAACATGATATCGTTGGAATAGTAAAGCATATCAAGACCACAAAACCCAACAGCTTTGAACGCTCCATTTCTCTTTTTCTTTTCTAAACCTCGAAACCTTTTTCTGCTCTCATCTACTCCACTCCATGCAATATATATACACAGAGAGAGTGAGAAGGAGCCTTAAATCAAAATCAACAGATTCCCCGACGTGTCCACATAACAATATCGATCCTCTTAGAAGGATAGACGAATTTATTTAATTTCCCCTTCTCTATCTCTGCCCGTCTGGAATTGTTCTAGAAGTAGAATAGACTGCTGCAATTCGAAGTGAATCGTATTTTTTTCTGTCCATACCTTCACTAAGTATTTCCGTACACTTAACTCGTAATCCAGTTCCCTCTTCCCATTGAATTTTGTGGACCCATTCAGATCGAAATTCCAAAACGTGTTGTAACCGGAGGGTTAGTTTTCTAAAAATATTTAAAATTAGTTTACACATAATTATTCTTAGTCGGTTTATCCGGCTTTCCAACTTATTCTCATTCTTGTTTATCTCATTCTTAAATTTTGCTCTAATTAGTTTATTCATTTTTAAGATTTAGAGATTTTACTTGTACAAAACTGTTATATTCAATGCTCTATTATGTATTCACATTACCGTATCCTATCATAAAGTTCTATTCAAGGATTTATACCAGAAAGAAAAAGTACATGAAAGTTAATGTAATCTATGTGGTTGAACATCCACATATATAAATCATCTAAATTGAATTTTATTTTTATTCTCGTTCTTATTTATCTTATTTCTCAATTTTACTTGTGCAGAAGTGTTATATGCAATGTTCTATTATATATTCACATTGCCATATCCTATCATAACGTTTTGCTCAAGGATTTATACCAGAAGGAAAAAGTAGATAAAAGTTAGCGTAATCTATGTGGTTGAACATGCAAGTATATAAATCATCTAAATTGAATTTAAGAATCCATCTTTTAAGAATTGGGTATGTAGTTGTATCAGTGATAAGCATGAAAGTCATGTCAACTAGGGATCACTCCCCATGTCCACGATTGTTTTATGTCAAATCCATAGATATGCGTAAGTTCTATATGTGTGAATATAAATTCTTCCCTAACATTTGATCTAATAAATCTCACTTTTCGTCAATTTACCTTGAAGTTAACTCTTCACTAATTGTCAAGTATTCGCAATAGTTAAAATCACATTAGGGAGCCTGGTAGATCACTAGGGTCAAGTTCTCCTAGGTTATCCTTCGGAATGGTCGGCTTCACGAGCCTGGCCAATTTAGGTAAATGGAAAAGAAGCATGCAAATTTCCCAAGATGAAAACTTTGATGGAGATAGATTCATCTTGGTGCTCCAACCAAAAGCGTTTCTATGATAAATGCTTCATTTATGCAAATTCGTATTCAATGAATTCTCAAAGCGACTGCATGTTAAATAAATGCACATTGAATTCTTTCAAAAACCAAAATGTTCAATAAATCACATAAAACAGGTACTAAATGTAATTATGATAGAATAAAAGGTTTGGAGTTAAAAAATTCGAATTTAAATTGCTAAATCTCAAGGGTCAGTATTGTATGGTGCAATATTGATTGGACGCCCCATTATTGACCAATAACAGAAAAAAGGCTAATACTTATGTAGAGAATAAATGCCTAGACATTGAGGTGTGGATGGAGAATAATCTAATAATAAATGTGATACATACGAATGTGTGCATGAATCCACGGGATAAGATAGAATATAAGGGGGTGTATGTAAATTAATAAGGGTGGCTAATTAGAGAATGGGCCAAGATTTCGACAAGATTGCATCATTTCTTGATATATGGTTGAATTAATCCATCCTCTAATAATATACCCAAAACTAAGGATAGTTTGACTAGATTAAAATATTTTACCATTATGTTTTGACCATACATTGACGTGCATGTGAATCCTAAAATAGTAATACATCTCAAAGCATATGGAATGTGGAATATATCGTTTAAATTAGATGCTTGGACGTCAAATAATAGTTAATATAGATAGAGTAATGGACCTTGGCACATACTAGCATGTGATACTCATTCTTTACATTTGAATCCTTCATGAGAGCCTAAAAAATAGAGAAATTATGTATAGTGAGTAGCTTATATCTCAAGAATTAAATAGACATCAATAAAATACGTGAACCTATTTAACAATCTAGAAGATTAAGAAATATGAAAATGAGTAGTAAGTTTAGGGGTATCTTCATGTGCAAAAGGTTCTGTGACGTAGTGCCCTATGGTATATTGATACTACCACATCCTATCATATAAAAGCTTTATTTAGAAATGGTGATTGCATGCTTCATATGAGAGAAATTATAGAAGAGGGAAAATAGTACATGAATTTATTATGCCGAAGGCGTCTCTTATATGAATTGGATGAGCTGTTTTTGGGCATCAACGATTGTGAGTAAAGGAGATAGCATTGCAAGACGATTGGGAATATTGGAGCTGCCCGCTGTCCATTAGTTTTATTCTTCATTTTTTGTCAGAATGTGTGCACTGCCCATCATCTCTCGATCTTCTCATTTTACCACTATCTCTCCTCTTGCAGTCACGATCAGATGAGATTTTTTCGAAAATTCTACTCCTCCATTAATGCAAACATAGTACTCTCAAATATTTGAGCTCTCACAATCTAAATTTTAGGGTTCCTGCCACTTGTTCCGTGTGCCTCTTTAATAATTCATAAATGTCATTATTTTCTTGTTTTTTATTTCTATACAATTTAGTTGTTGCACGGTTTCCCATGATAAGTGAATGGTGGGACCTTTTTTAATTACTAAGTACACTCAACCTTTATGTTTCCATTTGTCTAAATCAAACCATCTAGTAATTCCGAAACCCTAAAAAAGTTGTATGGGTTTTATAGACACTTCAAAATTTACTATGTTTGTATGTGTTAAAATGACTATGTTAGTGGGTTTTAAGTTATTTACTTATTATTCTGTTAATGTATTATATATAATAATAATATTATTGAATAGAAACCTATTTGTTTAAATAGTTCAAGTAATTTATGGTGAAAATGTAAATAGAATAGAATAATTTTTTATTTTCAAATAGAAATAAACTATACAAATCATGTAAATTGTATTAGTATTATTGTAATATTATCATAAAAACTCGACCTTCAAGGACCCAACAAAAAAACAGATGCGAACCAACCCATAAAAACCAGGGAAAAGCAGCCCCATAGAACAACAGACAAGAACAATACAGAATTTCTACATAACAAAACTACAACACTTTGACCAATTTGTCATTCTTCTGAATGACATCCTCATTGATTTTCTGAACTTTCTTAATGATGTTGTCAACACGGGTCACACCCTTATCTTTTCTATGGAGCCTCGTCGCTGGACCAAGTAGGGGCTTCTCTTTCGTATCCAGATCCGCATCCACATCCTCTGAGGGAGCCCTAAGTTTCTTACAGGTACCAGCATTCACAACCTTATCTTTCTTCACCATCTCAGTGCTACCAGTGGGGCACTTGCCCTGAGAAATATAATGAAGAACTTCAGCCTATTCATTGAGTCTACGTAGACCAATGCTAGTATTGTTCATGGCAGACATACTCACCTCCACCACCACACTCAAACTATGCTGATGTTTATAAGTCATTTTCCAAAGCCTTAATGTGCTCTTCATGTTCCTCCTTAAGGTCTTTAATACCATTAGCCAGGGTATGCGTATTCGAGACCTAGTACTGTCGAGGTCCCCATTAGGTGGATTGGCCTTCTCTTTGAGATTATTAATCTCTTGAAAAATCTAGGTGAATTGGGCATTTTGGTTATCCTTTAAATTCCTCAAGTTAATATTCGTAATCGTATTCTCAGGGACCGACAAACCATCTCCTTAGGAGTAAACCCACCACCAAGAGTAGGTATAGAAACATTGACACCCTAATCCTCCGCAGGCCCGTCCAAATCAATCTGAGAGGCATTCGGTCGCTTAGAATAATTCTCGTTGACATTGTTAAATACTTTGGTTTTGTCAATAGCTCTTGACATAGAAACGCTGGCCACTCTTTTAACCTTCACATCAGAACTACCGTCCACCGAATTAGGGACATGTTCAGGGTCATCCTCCTCGTTAGATAAAATAATTTATTTTCTGCTAGTACGGTTAGGGATTTTAGACGATGAGGGTCCTTGTTTGTTATAAATGTGAAAGACTTCGTTCCCATCGAAGTCCACCTCTTCATCAGAAGAGATTTCCCCATAATGAATATGGACATTCTTCTTGTATTCTATACCAGTTTTAGCACTCGTATTCCTCTCGACATTGATAGTCTTGGCATACTTCATAATCAACGGGAATAAGCCCTCATGGAGAACAAGGGAGGATGCACATTTCTCGTGAGCCCTAATGCTATTATTCAATGATGAGACCAAATAAAAGGCCAAGGAAATGCACTTGTGATGCCGAAAATGATTAATAATGACAAAGTGATAGCTAAGTAAGCTACAGAATTTACCATCAACGGTGAGGCGGCGCACGATAACCTCTGAGACCTCGTACCATGGCTTTGAAAGTGATTTTTTCTCCCACCCAACATTATTATTCTTTCTCACCTTCTCCCTTTCCTTCGGCGGGAAAAAGGTTTTCATCGCCACCATCGCACATTTCTTATGCTTGTAGAATTTGGTGCCCTTGTTCAGAATTTTGGACACCTTAGCCACCATCTCCTCATTAACCTCCAGCTCCATACCATAGACACAGATAAAACCATCCTTCCACCCATTAAGAAAGGCCTCAGTAACAAGGGCATCCACACCATGAAGCATCTCGATATAACTAGTCAAAACTCCTACCGAAAGTTCTTTCCATACTGCTTCCTTATTTCGTCATTTTTCGCAGACTATGGGATCCAAACGGTTCCTATCTCCCCTAATATTAAAAAATACTAATTCTCAACAACCTGCAACACAAACAGAGTTGACATAAACCATATAAAAACAATTAAAAAAGCCACCAGAAAGTTCGTCTTTCCCCTCATAAAAGAAGTCTTGCCCACGACACTTTGGAAGATGTCATTCTCCATCATTTCCAAAAGCCCCTTGAGCTTCGCAAGCATCATAATCATTACGGAGTAGGTTAAGAAGATCCACTGGGATCTTATCATAAATGTTCCAAAGTTTCCTACTTGCCAAGTCGGCCCCAATGTTGGCCTAAATATCCGCAACCTTATTACCTTCATGGTAGACATGTGAAATGTTAAATTCACAGAAGCCCCTGAGAGGAATTAGGCTATCTTGAATAATATGTTTAATCAACCAAATAGGAGAGGAGGAAGTCGTTAAACAATGATGTTTAGGGAGTCACACTCCAACCAGACCCTTCTCAAACCTTTCTCTTTGGCCAATTTGATATTGGTATAAATTGTGAAGGCCTCATTAAAGTGATTTGTCTGGGTACCCAAAGAGAGGGCCATTGTCGAGACCATCCTGCCATTGTTATCACGCACCACTTCCCCACATCCAGCAGGTCTGGGATTCCCATTCGCCACACCATCAATTAATGTTACTTTAGGTCCAATATTTTTTTTAAATGTTATAAAAATTGATTAACAAGATATGAGAAAGAGTTTATTGAATTAATAGATAGAGAGAGAAATCAATCCAATGTCATTTCTTTCAATGAAATGGAAAATATTTTTGCAGGAAGAGCATCATCAAGAATCAAGACAATAGATAAAGTAGTAAATGTTGTCAAGTGAGTGCTAAGATCAACTTTCCCATTGGACTTCTCAAAACATGGTACCTCTGTTTTCTTTGAGATGGGATTCTTTAGGACGGTATATGAAAGTAGTCCACGTGTGCAATATGGTGGAAGAGTTAGTTGGGATTAGGTTTGGCTTGTGCTGGCCAATTATTCAGATGTCCAAATCTCTACTACGATACATAATTTATAAGGATTATTTCCATAAAAAAAATAAACCAACTGAATAATTGTAGTGCTCTATTGTATTTAAGTTAAGAGTGTAAAATTATCCCTTTCCCAATTGAATGATCCTTCTTCCTTTCTAGCTATACATTGAATAATAAATAAATATTTTCCAGCATCTATATCCGTTGCGACAAGAATCTTCGATAGAAAAATAATAATAATAAGTAAAGAAAAATGAAATGGCATTATACTAGAATACATTATTTTCATGACCCAAAATAGTAAATTAATGGATACTAAGCGATTGGAGCTAGTTAAATGCCTTGCTGAAGGAGTAATTACCAAAATAAAAGAAAAAAGAGAAAAGAGGAGACTATGTTTAAACTGGTTCAATTTAAAACTTCCTAATAGTATCCTCATGTGGCATACATTGCCAAGCACTAAGAAAGAATTTTTTATATCATTGTAGATCTAAATGCATCTCACCTTAGGTGGTTAATCGGGTCAATGGAGATGGAAAAATCCTTTACAAAGGCTGCACATTATCTAGTAAGCACAATAGTTTTAAAAGATAATAAATAAATAATAAGAATGAAATTAGAACAAGAATTTAATCAAGTGTAAATGCACTCCACTCATCACCTTCGTCGCCCAATTGAATAAACTAAGAAAATATAAGCTAAGCTACTAGTTTAGATGTTGTCCAATGCCCTTAGAAACTATATGAATAGCATGTTGGACACCTTATCCACCATCTCCTCATCAACCTCCAGCTCCATACCATAGACACAGAGCACACCATACTTCCACCCATGAACAAAGGCCTCGGTAACAAGGGCATCCGCACCATGAAGCGTCTCGATATAACTAGTAAAAACACTTATCGAAAGTTCTTTGCATACTGCTTCCTTATTTCATCATTTTTCATAGACTATGGGCTCCAAACGGTTCCTATCTCCCCCAATCTTGGAAAATACCGATTCTCAACAACCTGCAACACAAACAGAGTTGAGCTAAACAAAAACAATCAAAAACGCCACCAGAAAGTTTGACTTTCCCCTCATAGAAGAAGTCTTGCCCAGGACACTTTGGAAGACGTCATTCTCCATCATTTCCGAAAGCCCCTTGAGCTTCGCACGCATCATGATCATTACGGAGTAGGTTAAGAAGATCCTCTGGGATCCGATCATAAATGTTCCAAACTTTCCTACTTGGCAAGTCGGCCCCAATGTTGGCCTAAATATCGGCAACCTTATTACCTTCACGATAGACATGTGAAATGGTAAATTCGTAGAATCCCCTGAGAAGCATTAGGCTATCTTCAATAATATGTTTAATCGACCAACTAGGGGAGGAGGAAGTTGTTAAACAATTAATGATGTTTAGGGAGTCACACTCCAAGAAGACCCTTCTCAAACCTTTCTCTTTGGCCAATTTGATATTGGTATACGTTGTGAAGGCCTCACTAAAGTGGTTTGTCTAGGTACCCAAAGAGAGGGCCACCATCGAGACCATCCTGCCATTATTATCACGCACCACTCCCCCATATCCAGCAGGTCCGGGATTCCCCTTCGCTGCACCATCAATTAATGTTACTTTAGGTCCAATATTTTTTTTTAAACGTTATAAAAATTGATTAACAAGATATGAGAAAGAGTTTATTGAATTAATAGATAAAGGGAAAAATCAATCCAATGTCATTTGTTTCAATGAAATGAAAAAGATTTTTGCAGGAAGAGAATCCTCAAGAATCAAGCCAATAGATAAAGTAGTAAATGTTGTCAAGTGAGTGCTAAGATCAACTTTCCCATTGGACTTCTCGAAACATGGTACCTCTATGTGCTTTGAGATGGGATTCTTTAGGACGGTATATGAAAGTAGTCTACGTGTGCAATATGATGGAAGAGTTAGTTGGGATTAGGTTTGGCCTGTGCCGGCCAATTATTCAAATGTCGACATCTCTACTATGATACATGATTTATAAGGAGTGCTTCCATAAAAAAGTAAACCAACCGAATAATTGTAGTGCTCTATTGTATTTAAGTTAAGAGTGTAAAATTATCCCTTTCCCAATTGAATGATCCTTCTTCCTTTCTAGCTATACATTGAATAATAAATAAATATTTTCCAGCATCTATATCCGTTGCAACAAGAATCTTCGATAGAAAAATAATAATAATAATAATAAGTAAAGAAAAATGAAATGGCATTATACTAGAATACATTATTTTCATGACCCAAAATAGTAAATTAATGGATACAAAGCAATTGTAGCTAGTTAAATGCCTTGCTGAAGGAGTAATTACCAAAATAAAATAAAAAAAGAAAAGAGGAGGCTCTGTTTAAACTGGTTCAATCTAAAACTTCCTAATATTATCCTCGTGTGACATACATTGTCGAGCATTGAGAAACATAGAATTTTTTATATCGCTTGTAGCTCTAAATGCATCTCACCTTAGGTGGTTGATAGGGTCGAGGGAGATGGAAAAATCCTTAACAAAGGTTGCACATTATCTAGTTAGCACAATAGTTTTACAAGATAATAAATAAATAATAAGAATGAAATTAGAACAAGAATTTAATCAAATGTAAATGCACTCCACTCTTCACCTTCATCGCCCAATTGGATAAACTAAGAAAATATAAGCTAAGATGTTAGTTTAGATGTTGTCCAATGCCCTTAGAAACTATATGAATAGCATATTGGGCCGCCATCCCTCCTCTTACCCTCCTTGCATTGTCAAGGTGAAATAAGTATGAGGTTGATTTAATAATTATTTTAAATTTATATGTTTTATTTATTATTCATTGTGTGTTTCTTACTTGTTAATGCTTTATCAATTGTAAACTATGTAATACTACGAATACTTTTTCCTTGGAATATATAATTAGTTCTCTCTCCCTCTATATTAAGGATATTTTTTAAGAAATTATTGTTTATTTAAATAAATATAATAATATCTATTTAAGAATTATCTCAACCAATATTTTATTCATCTGAGAAGTTTTTTGGCTATCTAAAAATCTAATAAGTGTCAACTCTCTCAAATAATTGATTTTAGTATCCTTTGTGTTCATTGGACTATAATAATACGTAAGTAGACACTGCAACATAGATCATGTGAAATTGAAATTAACATGTTAGGATTTACAAGGTGAAAGAGTGAAGATACTATGATTTTTTGTAGGCAATCAAAACTTTTCTCAATAATTGTGTTATTATGTTGTAGTCCACTAATATTTTAATTTTTTAGGTCACGAAAAAAAGTTCCAAAACCTAATGCAATCCTATTAAAATGTTGAAAACAAGTAATCATGTCACATTATCAATGGCTGAAAATTGATGTGTGGTCTAACATCCATACTCTGAAGCACAAATACATTACATAATTTAATTTTATTATCTAAGGTGCGTTGTAGTGTAGTAGCAACCTTTCAAATGAGAGGCCCCGATTCACCATCAATAAGTTTTCTATATAAGATTTGTGTAAGATGTCATCGAATGCACTATAAAGCGCTGATAGGTAATCGTGAATCGTGATATAGGCATAGCCTTAAATATTAGCACTTTTAAATAAATTGCAAAGGCTCCAAAATGATATTCTTAATTCTCGAGAACTCGTCTTCTCTAGTAGAAAATTATACAATAGTAATTGTGAGAAAATTAGAGAGACCTTCTTAGCAACAACCTTACCTTATATATAGGCTACATTAAATTGTGTTTGATCTTAGTAATGTGAAATGCGGACATGATTGAAAATAAGTATTATTTGAATGTATAAATCACAGACACGGATCTTAAAGTTAAATACCATTAAAAATATTCATAGGCATACAATAATTTATTTTACACTTAAGACTTGAAGAAAAGATAAGACCATTACAAATGCTTTATAATTATATAAATTCTCTTGTCGTTGTTTTAACTCGCAATTTATATTTTGATAATCAATTATCGCACCTTCATTTCCATGCCAAAATAACACACATAGTGTAGCATATCATAAGGAACCATAAATGAAGGTCCCCGAGAACAACAGGGGCCAAACAATTTTACTGAAAATAAGCAGCTACGAAGATGAAAATTTACATGATTCGCATATCGGACAGTGCAATAGGCAGACGCAGGAGACGAGATCACATATTGCATTCGAAGGACAGAGGAAGAGGAAATGAGAGAGACAGAAAAAGAGAAGAAGAAGAATTAGAAGAGGGAGATGATGATTTAAAGAGAATCACACTTAGTGGGCTTGAAAGAGAGCGTGTTCTGAGCATTGTTGTAAAGGATATGGAAGTTTTGCTGCTGTATGTTTCCGAAGATGGAAGGATTCCCCGATGGTTCACCCAACATTGCCAGGCACAAGAGATTTTCAGATGCCTGAATGAAAAAGTTGTCTGCCGGAAGCTCGTAATCCACGCCGCCTTTGAAGTTGAAGACGAGGGTTGGCAAGGTGAGGTGAGCGGATGATGTGTGGTAACAAAGATCCAAACCTGTAGAAGAGCCGTCTACAGGAGTGAGATCAATGGCGGACTGAATTGCTTCCTTAAGAGGAGAGTAGGCAGCCTGGTCCAGGATGGTAACAGTGGTTCCGGAGTCGATGATCATACCTCCGCTGCCGTCCGATTGCAGATCGAAAGTTCCAGGAGGAATATCTAGTGCCTTACCATTGAGGGTGATTCCTGTAATAGGAATGTACCAGAAAGTGGGAATGATACTGCTCTTGATGAGTGGGAGAGTCTTGGCTCCTCCGCTCAAGGAAGCACCCTCGCCGAAAAAGAGGGGGCTGGTTTGTGAAGAAGAGTCGGTGATGGGCAAAAGACAGTAAGAGAACATGTTCTCTGCTTTGGAACCCAGCTGTGAGATAAGGGAGAGACCACCTCTTCCCAGTCCCACAAGGCCACCACCCTGAGAGAATCCTTGTCCTTCGTTGTCATGCCCGCATCCAAATGCAATGCCTTTAACCTTGCTGCTCCCAATTGGCAATGTCTCGTAAGCCAGGTCGCCGCTGGTGAAGGAACCATCGCCATACTGATACATAAAGGTACAATCTGGATTGCATCCGGTTTGCGTACTCCCCAAGGCGTCACAAAGAGAATCACCGCAGGGAATTGTGGAAAATGTGGGGGACTTGGAGGGGTCGAAGATTGGCGTAGGCTGAGAGAAGCAGTCCTTGCAAGGCTTGCACTGAGTCCAAATCAGATCGCTCCCCGTGTCCACAATCGCTTCGAAGCTCACAGAGGGCGTTCCCAGTGCAACGCTCATCAGAAATTCTCCATCCCCTACTTCAACGGGCGTTTCAGCGTCTAATTGCCCTCTTATCAATGCCTCTATCTTCTTCATTCGCTTCTTACTTCGATCCACAGCCAAACCCAATCTCTCAGAAAAACCCAACTCTCTCTCTGATCTGCGCGTCATATTCACCCTTATTTTTACATTTTCATCGCTGCTAGACTTCGGCCAACCACTAAACAGTCTGTCCGAAGAACATGATATCGTTGGAATAGTAAAGCATATCAAGACCACAAAACCCAACAGCTTTGAACGCTCCATTTCTCTTTTTCTTTTCTAAACCTCGAAACCTTTTTCTGCTCTCATCTACTCCACTCCATGCAATATATATACACAGAGAGAGTGAGAAGGAGCCTTAAATCAAAATCAACAGATTCCCCGACGTGTCCACATAACAATATCGATCCTCTTAGAAGGATAGACGAATTTATTTAATTTCCCCTTCTCTATCTCTGCCCGTCTGGAATTGTTCTAGAAGTAGAATAGACTGCTGCAATTCGAAGTGAATCGTATTTTTTTCTGTCCATACCTTCACTAAGTATTTCCGTACACTTAACTCGTAATCCAGTTCCCTCTTCCCATTGAATTTTGTGGACCCATTCAGATCGAAATTCCAAAACGTGTTGTAACCGGAGGGTTAGTTTTCTAAAAATATTTAAAATTAGTTTACACATAATTATTCTTAGTCGGTTTATCCGGCTTTCCAACTTATTCTCATTCTTGTTTATCTCATTCTTAAATTTTGCTCTAATTAGTTTATTCATTTTTAAGATTTAGAGATTTTACTTGTACAAAACTGTTATATTCAATGCTCTATTATGTATTCACATTACCGTATCCTATCATAAAGTTCTATTCAAGGATTTATACCAGAAAGAAAAAGTACATGAAAGTTAATGTAATCTATGTGGTTGAACATCCACATATATAAATCATCTAAATTGAATTTTATTTTTATTCTCGTTCTTATTTATCTTATTTCTCAATTTTACTTGTGCAGAAGTGTTATATGCAATGTTCTATTATATATTCACATTGCCATATCCTATCATAACGTTTTGCTCAAGGATTTATACCAGAAGGAAAAAGTAGATAAAAGTTAGCGTAATCTATGTGGTTGAACATGCAAGTATATAAATCATCTAAATTGAATTTAAGAATCCATCTTTTAAGAATTGGGTATGTAGTTGTATCAGTGATAAGCATGAAAGTCATGTCAACTAGGGATCACTCCCCATGTCCACGATTGTTTTATGTCAAATCCATAGATATGCGTAAGTTCTATATGTGTGAATATAAATTCTTCCCTAACATTTGATCTAATAAATCTCACTTTTCGTCAATTTACCTTGAAGTTAACTCTTCACTAATTGTCAAGTATTCGCAATAGTTAAAATCACATTAGGGAGCCTGGTAGATCACTAGGGTCAAGTTCTCCTAGGTTATCCTTCGGAATGGTCGGCTTCACGAGCCTGGCCAATTTAGGTAAATGGAAAAGAAGCATGCAAATTTCCCAAGATGAAAACTTTGATGGAGATAGATTCATCTTGGTGCTCCAACCAAAAGCGTTTCTATGATAAATGTTTCATTTATGCAAATTCGTATTCAATGAATTCTCAAAGCGACTGCATGTTAAATAAATGCACATTGAATTCTTTCAAAAACCAAAATGTTCAATAAATCACATAAAACAGGTACTAAATGTAATTATGATAGAATAAAAGGTTTGGAGTTAAAAAATTCGAATTTAAATTGCTAAATCTCAAGGGTCAGTATTGTATGGTGCAATATTGATTGGACGCCCCATTATTGACCAATAACAGAAAAAAGGCTAATACTTATGTAGAGAATAAATGCCTAGACATTGAGGTGTGGATGGAGAATAATCTAATAATAAATGTGATACATACGAATGTGTGCATGAATCCACGGGATAAGATAGAATATAAGGGGGTGTATGTAAATTAATAAGGGTGGCTAATTAGAGAATGGGCCAAGATTTCGACAAGATTGCATCATTTCTTGATATATGGTTGAATTAATCCATCCTCTAATAATATACCCAAAACTAAGGATAGTTTGACTAGATTAAAATATTTTACCATTATGTTTTGACCATACATTGACGTGCATGTGAATCCTAAAATAGTAATACATCTCAAAGCATATGGAATGTGGAATATATCGTTTAAATTAGATGCTTGGACGTCAAATAATAGTTAATATAGATAGAGTAATGGACCTTGGCACATACTAGCATGTGATACTCATTCTTTACATTTGAATCCTTCATGAGAGCCTAAAAAATAGAGAAATTATGTATAGTGAGTAGCTTATATCTCAAGAATTAAATAGACATCAATAAAATACGTGAACCTATTTAACAATCTAGAAGATTAAGAAATATGAAAATGAGTAGTAAGTTTAGGGGTATCTTCATGTGCAAAAGGTTCTGTGACGTAGTGCCCTATGGTATATTGATACTACCACATCCTATCATATAAAAGCTTTATTTAGAAATGGTGATTGCATGCTTCATATGAGAGAAATTATAGAAGAGGGAAAATAGTACATGAATTTATTATGCCGAAGGCGTCTCTTATATGAATTGGATGAGCTGTTTTTGGGCATCAACGATTGTGAGTAAAGGAGAAAGCATTGCAAGACGATTGGGAATATTGGAGCTGCCCGCTGTCCATTAGTTTTATTCTTCATTTTTTGTCAGAATGTGTGCACTGCCCATCATCTCTCGATCTTCTCATTTTACCACTATCTCTCCTCTTGCAGTCACGATCAGATGAGATTTTTTCGAAAATTCTACTCCTCCATTAATGCAAACATAGTACTCTCAAATATTTGAGCTCTCACAATCTAAATTTTAGGGTTCCTGCCACTTGTTCCGTGTGCCTCTTTAATAATTCATAAATGTCATTATTTTCTTGTTTTTTATTTCTATACAATTTAGTTGTTGCACGGTTTCCCATGATAAGTGAATGGTGGGACCTTTTTTAATTACTAAGTACACTCAACCTTTATGTTTCCATTTGTCTAAATCAAACCATCTAGTAATTCCGAAACCCTAAAAAAGTTGTATGGGTTTTATAGACACTTCAAAATTTACTATGTTTGTATGTGTTAAAATGACTATGTTAGTGGGTTTTAAGTTATTTACTTATTATTCTGTTAATGTATTATATATAATAATAATATTATTGAATAGAAACCTATTTGTTTAAATAGTTCAAGTAATTTATGGTGAAAATGTAAATAGAATAGAATAATTTTTTATTTTCAAATAGAAATAAACTATACAAATCATGTAAATTGTATTAGTATTATTGTAATATTATCATAAAAACTCGACCTTCAAGGACCCAACAAAAAAACAGATGCGAACCAACCCATAAAAACCAGGGAAAAGCAGCCCCATAGAACAACAGACAAGAACAATACAGAATTTCTACATAACAAAACTACAACACTTTGACCAATTTGTCATTCTTCTGAATGACATCCTCATTGATTTTCTGAACTTTCTTAATGATGTTGTCAACACGGGTCACACCCTTATCTTTTCTATGGAGCCTCGTCGCTGGACCAAGTAGGGGCTTCTCTTTCGTATCCAGATCCGCATCCACATCCTCTGAGGGAGCCCTAAGTTTCTTACAGGTACCAGCATTCACAACCTTATCTTTCTTCACCATCTCAGTGCTACCAGTGGGGCACTTGCCCTGAGAAATATAATGAAGAACTTCAGCCTATTCATTGAGTCTACGTAGACCAATGCTAGTATTGTTCATGGCAGACATACTCACCTCCACCACCACACTCAAACTATGCTGATGTTTATAAGTCATTTTCCAAAGCCTTAATGTGCTCTTCATGTTCCTCCTTAAGGTCTTTAATACCATTAGCCAGGGTATGCGTATTCGAGACCTAGTACTGTCGAGGTCCCCATTAGGTGGATTGGCCTTCTCTTTGAGATTATTAATCTCTTGAAAAATCTAGGTGAATTGGGCATTTTGGTTATCCTTTAAATTCCTCAAGTTAATATTCGTAATCGTATTCTCAGGGACCGACAAACCATCTCCTTAGGAGTAAACCCACCACCAAGAGTAGGTATAGAAACATTGACACCCTAATCCTCCGCAGGCCCGTCCAAATCAATCTGAGAGGCATTCGGTCGCTTAGAATAATTCTCGTTGACATTGTTAAATACTTTGGTTTTGTCAATAGCTCTTGACATAGAAACGCTGGCCACTCTTTTAACCTTCACATCAGAACTACCGTCCACCGAATTAGGGACATGTTCAGGGTCATCCTCCTCGTTAGATAAAATAATTTATTTTCTGCTAGTACGGTTAGGGATTTTAGACGATGAGGGTCCTTGTTTGTTATAAATGTGAAAGACTTCGTTCCCATCGAAGTCCACCTCTTCATCAGAAGAGATTTCCCCATAATGAATATGGACATTCTTCTTGTATTCTATACCAGTTTTAGCACTCGTATTCCTCTCGACATTGATAGTCTTGGCATACTTCATAATCAACGGGAATAAGCCCTCATGGAGAACAAGGGAGGATGCACATTTCTCGTGAGCCCTAATGCTATTATTCAATGATGAGACCAAATAAAAGGCCAAGGAAATGCACTTGTGATGCCGAAAATGATTAATAATGACAAAGTGATAGCTAAGTAAGCTACAGAATTTACCATCAACGGTGAGGCGGCGCACGATAACCTCTGAGACCTCGTACCATGGCTTTGAAAGTGATTTTTTCTCCCACCCAACATTATTATTCTTTCTCACCTTCTCCCTTTCCTTCGGCGGGAAAAAGGTTTTCATCGCCACCATCGCACATTTCTTATGCTTGTAGAATTTGGTGCCCTTGTTCAGAATTTTGGACACCTTAGCCACCATCTCCTCATTAACCTCCAGCTCCATACCATAGACACAGATAAAACCATCCTTCCACCCATTAAGAAAGGCCTCAGTAACAAGGGCATCCACACCATGAAGCATCTCGATATAACTAGTCAAAACTCCTACCGAAAGTTCTTTCCATACTGCTTCCTTATTTCGTCATTTTTCGCAGACTATGGGATCCAAACGGTTCCTATCTCCCCTAATATTAAAAAATACTAATTCTCAACAACCTGCAACACAAACAGAGTTGACATAAACCATATAAAAACAATTAAAAAAGCCACCAGAAAGTTCGTCTTTCCCCTCATAAAAGAAGTCTTGCCCACGACACTTTGGAAGATGTCATTCTCCATCATTTCCAAAAGCCCCTTGAGCTTCGCAAGCATCATAATCATTACGGAGTAGGTTAAGAAGATCCACTGGGATCTTATCATAAATGTTCCAAAGTTTCCTACTTGCCAAGTCGGCCCCAATGTTGGCCTAAATATCCGCAACCTTATTACCTTCATGGTAGACATGTGAAATGTTAAATTCACAGAAGCCCCTGAGAGGAATTAGGCTATCTTGAATAATATGTTTAATCAACCAAATAGGAGAGGAGGAAGTCGTTAAACAATGATGTTTAGGGAGTCACACTCCAACCAGACCCTTCTCAAACCTTTCTCTTTGGCCAATTTGATATTGGTATAAATTGTGAAGGCCTCATTAAAGTGATTTGTCTGGGTACCCAAAGAGAGGGCCATTGTCGAGACCATCCTGCCATTGTTATCACGCACCACTTCCCCACATCCAGCAGGTCTGGGATTCCCATTCGCCACACCATCAATTAATGTTACTTTAGGTCCAATATTTTTTTTAAATGTTATAAAAATTGATTAACAAGATATGAGAAAGAGTTTATTGAATTAATAGATAGAGAGAGAAATCAATCCAATGTCATTTCTTTCAATGAAATGGAAAATATTTTTGCAGGAAGAGCATCATCAAGAATCAAGACAATAGATAAAGTAGTAAATGTTGTCAAGTGAGTGCTAAGATCAACTTTCCCATTGGACTTCTCAAAACATGGTACCTCTGTTTTCTTTGAGATGGGATTCTTTAGGACGGTATATGAAAGTAGTCCACGTGTGCAATATGGTGGAAGAGTTAGTTGGGATTAGGTTTGGCTTGTGCTGGCCAATTATTCAGATGTCCAAATCTCTACTACGATACATAATTTATAAGGATTATTTCCATAAAAAAAATAAACCAACTGAATAATTGTAGTGCTCTATTGTATTTAAGTTAAGAGTGTAAAATTATCCCTTTCCCAATTGAATGATCCTTCTTCCTTTCTAGCTATACATTGAATAATAAATAAATATTTTCCAGCATCTATATCCGTTGCGACAAGAATCTTCGATAGAAAAATAATAATAATAAGTAAAGAAAAATGAAATGGCATTATACTAGAATACATTATTTTCATGACCCAAAATAGTAAATTAATGGATACTAAGCGATTGGAGCTAGTTAAATGCCTTGCTGAAGGAGTAATTACCAAAATAAAAGAAAAAAGAGAAAAGAGGAGACTATGTTTAAACTGGTTCAATTTAAAACTTCCTAATAGTATCCTCATGTGGCATACATTGCCAAGCACTAAGAAAGAATTTTTTATATCATTGTAGATCTAAATGCATCTCACCTTAGGTGGTTAATCGGGTCAATGGAGATGGAAAAATCCTTTACAAAGGCTGCACATTATCTAGTAAGCACAATAGTTTTAAAAGATAATAAATAAATAATAAGAATGAAATTAGAACAAGAATTTAATCAAGTGTAAATGCACTCCACTCATCACCTTCGTCGCCCAATTGAATAAACTAAGAAAATATAAGCTAAGCTACTAGTTTAGATGTTGTCCAATGCCCTTAGAAACTATATGAATAGCATGTTGGACACCTTATCCACCATCTCCTCATCAACCTCCAGCTCCATACCATAGACACAGAGCACACCATACTTCCACCCATGAACAAAGGCCTCGGTAACAAGGGCATCCGCACCATGAAGCGTCTCGATATAACTAGTAAAAACACTTATCGAAAGTTCTTTGCATACTGCTTCCTTATTTCATCATTTTTCATAGACTATGGGCTCCAAACGGTTCCTATCTCCCCCAATCTTGGAAAATACCGATTCTCAACAACCTGCAACACAAACAGAGTTGAGCTAAACAAAAACAATCAAAAACGCCACCAGAAAGTTTGACTTTCCCCTCATAGAAGAAGTCTTGCCCAGGACACTTTGGAAGACGTCATTCTCCATCATTTCCGAAAGCCCCTTGAGCTTCGCACGCATCATGATCATTACGGAGTAGGTTAAGAAGATCCTCTGGGATCCGATCATAAATGTTCCAAACTTTCCTACTTGGCAAGTCGGCCCCAATGTTGGCCTAAATATCGGCAACCTTATTACCTTCACGATAGACATGTGAAATGGTAAATTCGTAGAATCCCCTGAGAAGCATTAGGCTATCTTCAATAATATGTTTAATCGACCAACTAGGGGAGGAGGAAGTTGTTAAACAATTAATGATGTTTAGGGAGTCACACTCCAAGAAGACCCTTCTCAAACCTTTCTCTTTGGCCAATTTGATATTGGTATACGTTGTGAAGGCCTCACTAAAGTGGTTTGTCTAGGTACCCAAAGAGAGGGCCACCATCGAGACCATCCTGCCATTATTATCACGCACCACTCCCCCATATCCAGCAGGTCCGGGATTCCCCTTCGCTGCACCATCAATTAATGTTACTTTAGGTCCAATATTTTTTTTTAAACGTTATAAAAATTGATTAACAAGATATGAGAAAGAGTTTATTGAATTAATAGATAAAGGGAAAAATCAATCCAATGTCATTTGTTTCAATGAAATGAAAAAGATTTTTGCAGGAAGAGAATCCTCAAGAATCAAGCCAATAGATAAAGTAGTAAATGTTGTCAAGTGAGTGCTAAGATCAACTTTCCCATTGGACTTCTCGAAACATGGTACCTCTATGTGCTTTGAGATGGGATTCTTTAGGACGGTATATGAAAGTAGTCTACGTGTGCAATATGATGGAAGAGTTAGTTGGGATTAGGTTTGGCCTGTGCCGGCCAATTATTCAAATGTCGACATCTCTACTATGATACATGATTTATAAGGAGTGCTTCCATAAAAAAGTAAACCAACCGAATAATTGTAGTGCTCTATTGTATTTAAGTTAAGAGTGTAAAATTATCCCTTTCCCAATTGAATGATCCTTCTTCCTTTCTAGCTATACATTGAATAATAAATAAATATTTTCCAGCATCTATATCCGTTGCAACAAGAATCTTCGATAGAAAAATAATAATAATAATAATAAGTAAAGAAAAATGAAATGGCATTATACTAGAATACATTATTTTCATGACCCAAAATAGTAAATTAATGGATACAAAGCAATTGTAGCTAGTTAAATGCCTTGCTGAAGGAGTAATTACCAAAATAAAATAAAAAAAGAAAAGAGGAGGCTCTGTTTAAACTGGTTCAATCTAAAACTTCCTAATATTATCCTCGTGTGACATACATTGTCGAGCATTGAGAAACATAGAATTTTTTATATCGCTTGTAGCTCTAAATGCATCTCACCTTAGGTGGTTGATAGGGTCGAGGGAGATGGAAAAATCCTTAACAAAGGTTGCACATTATCTAGTTAGCACAATAGTTTTACAAGATAATAAATAAATAATAAGAATGAAATTAGAACAAGAATTTAATCAAATGTAAATGCACTCCACTCTTCACCTTCATCGCCCAATTGGATAAACTAAGAAAATATAAGCTAAGATGTTAGTTTAGATGTTGTCCAATGCCCTTAGAAACTATATGAATAGCATATTGGGCCGCCATCCCTCCTCTTACCCTCCTTGCATTGTCAAGGTGAAATAAGTATGAGGTTGATTTAATAATTATTTTAAATTTATATGTTTTATTTATTATTCATTGTGTGTTTCTTACTTGTTAATGCTTTATCAATTGTAAACTATGTAATACTACGAATACTTTTTCCTTGGAATATATAATTAGTTCTCTCTCCCTCTATATTAAGGATATTTTTTAAGAAATTATTGTTTATTTAAATAAATATAATAATATCTATTTAAGAATTATCTCAACCAATATTTTATTCATCTGAGAAGTTTTTTGGCTATCTAAAAATCTAATAAGTGTCAACTCTCTCAAATAATTGATTTTAGTATCCTTTGTGTTCATTGGACTATAATAATACGTAAGTAGACACTGCAACATAGATCATGTGAAATTGAAATTAACATGTTAGGATTTACAAGGTGAAAGAGTGAAGATACTATGATTTTTTGTAGGCAATCAAAACTTTTCTCAATAATTGTGTTATTATGTTGTAGTCCACTAATATTTTAATTTTTTAGGTCACGAAAAAAAGTTCCAAAACCTAATGCAATCCTATTAAAATGTTGAAAACAAGTAATCATGTCACATTATCAATGGCTGAAAATTGATGTGTGGTCTAACATCCATACTCTGAAGCACAAATACATTACATAATTTAATTTTATTATCTAAGGTGCGTTGTAGTGTAGTAGCAACCTTTCAAATGAGAGGCCCCGATTCACCATCAATAAGTTTTCTATATAAGATTTGTGTAAGATGTCATCGAATGCACTATAAAGCGCTGATAGGTAATCGTGAATCGTGATATAGGCATAGCCTTAAATATTAGCACTTTTAAATAAATTGCAAAGGCTCCAAAATGATATTCTTAATTCTCGAGAACTCGTCTTCTCTAGTAGAAAATTATACAATAGTAATTGTGAGAAAATTAGAGAGACCTTCTTAGCAACAACCTTACCTTATATATAGGCTACATTAAATTGTGTTTGATCTTAGTAATGTGAAATGCGGACATGATTGAAAATAAGTATTATTTGAATGTATAAATCACAGACACGGATCTTAAAGTTAAATACCATTAAAAATATTCATAGGCATACAATAATTTATTTTACACTTAAGACTTGAAGAAAAGATAAGACCATTACAAATGCTTTATAATTATATAAATTCTCTTGTCGTTGTTTTAACTCGCAATTTATATTTTGATAATCAATTATCGCACCTTCATTTCCATGCCAAAATAACACACATAGTGTAGCATATCATAAGGAACCATAAATGAAGGTCCCCGAGAACAACAGGGGCCAAACAATTTTACTGAAAATAAGCAGCTACGAAGATGAAAATTTACATGATTCGCATATCGGACAGTGCAATAGGCAGACGCAGGAGACGAGATCACATATTGCATTCGAAGGACAGAGGAAGAGGAAATGAGAGAGACAGAAAAAGAGAAGAAGAAGAATTAGAAGAGGGAGATGATGATTTAAAGAGAATCACACTTAGTGGGCTTGAAAGAGAGCGTGTTCTGAGCATTGTTGTAAAGGATATGGAAGTTTTGCTGCTGTATGTTTCCGAAGATGGAAGGATTCCCCGATGGTTCACCCAACATTGCCAGGCACAAGAGATTTTCAGATGCCTGAATGAAAAAGTTGTCTGCCGGAAGCTCGTAATCCACGCCGCCTTTGAAGTTGAAGACGAGGGTTGGCAAGGTGAGGTGAGCGGATGATGTGTGGTAACAAAGATCCAAACCTGTAGAAGAGCCGTCTACAGGAGTGAGATCAATGGCGGACTGAATTGCTTCCTTAAGAGGAGAGTAGGCAGCCTGGTCCAGGATGGTAACAGTGGTTCCGGAGTCGATGATCATACCTCCGCTGCCGTCCGATTGCAGATCGAAAGTTCCAGGAGGAATATCTAGTGCCTTACCATTGAGGGTGATTCCTGTAATAGGAATGTACCAGAAAGTGGGAATGATACTGCTCTTGATGAGTGGGAGAGTCTTGGCTCCTCCGCTCAAGGAAGCACCCTCGCCGAAAAAGAGGGGGCTGGTTTGTGAAGAAGAGTCGGTGATGGGCAAAAGACAGTAAGAGAACATGTTCTCTGCTTTGGAACCCAGCTGTGAGATAAGGGAGAGACCACCTCTTCCCAGTCCCACAAGGCCACCACCCTGAGAGAATCCTTGTCCTTCGTTGTCATGCCCGCATCCAAATGCAATGCCTTTAACCTTGCTGCTCCCAATTGACAATGTCTCGTAAGCCAGGTCGCCGCTGGTGAAGGAACCATCGCCATACTGATACATAAAGGTACAATCTGGATTGCATCCGGTTTGCGTACTCCCCAAGGCGTCACAAAGAGAATCACCGCAGGGAATTGTGGAAAATGTGGGGGACTTGGAGGGGTCGAAGATTGGCGTAGGCTGAGAGAAGCAGTCCTTGCAAGGCTTGCACTGAGTCCAAATCAGATCGCTCCCCGTGTCCACAATCGCTTCGAAGCTCACAGAGGGCGTTCCCAGTGCAACGCTCATCAGAAATTCTCCATCCCCTACTTCAACGGGCGTTTCAGCGTCTAATTGCCCTCTTATCAATGCCTCTATCTTCTTCATTCGCTTCTTACTTCGATCCACAGCCAAACCCAATCTCTCAGAAAAACCCAACTCTCTCTCTGATCTGCGCGTCATATTCACCCTTATTTTTACATTTTCATCGCTGCTAGACTTCGGCCAACCACTAAACAGTCTGTCCGAAGAACATGATATCGTTGGAATAGTAAAGCATATCAAGACCACAAAACCCAACAGCTTTGAACGCTCCATTTCTCTTTTTCTTTTCTAAACCTCGAAACCTTTTTCTGCTCTCATCTACTCCACTCCATGCAATATATATACACAGAGAGAGTGAGAAGGAGCCTTAAATCAAAATCAACAGATTCCCCGACGTGTCCACATAACAATATCGATCCTCTTAGAAGGATAGACGAATTTATTTAATTTCCCCTTCTCTATCTCTGCCCGCCTGGAATTGTTCTAGAAGTAGAATAGACTGCTGCAATTCGAAGTGAATCGTATTTTTTTCTGTCCATACCTTCACTAAGTATTTCCGTACACTTAACTCGTAATCCAGTTCCCTCTTCCCATTGAATTTTGTGGACCCATTCAGATCGAAATTCCAAAACGTGTTGTAACCGGAGGGTTAGTTTTCTAAAAATATTTAAAATTAGTTTACACATAATTATTCTTAGTCGGTTTATCCGGCTTTCCAACTTATTCTCATTCTTGTTTATCTCATTCTTAAATTTTGCTCTAATTAGTTTATTCATTTTTAAGATTTAGAGATTTTACTTGTACAAAACTGTTATATTCAATGCTCTATTATGTATTCACATTACCGTATCCTATCATAAAGTTCTATTCAAGGATTTATACCAGAAAGAAAAAGTACATGAAAGTTAATGTAATCTATGTGGTTGAACATCCACATATATAAATCATCTAAATTGAATTTTATTTTTATTCTCGTTCTTATTTATCTTATTTCTCAATTTTACTTGTGCAGAAGTGTTATATGCAATGTTCTATTATATATTCACATTGCCATATCCTATCATAACGTTTTGCTCAAGGATTTATACCAGAAGGAAAAAGTAGATAAAAGTTAGCGTAATCTATGTGGTTGAACATGCAAGTATATAAATCATCTAAATTGAATTTAAGAATCCATCTTTTAAGAATTGGGTATGTAGTTGTATCAGTGATAAGCATGAAAGTCATGTCAACTAGGGATCACTCCCCATGTCCACGATTGTTTTATGTCAAATCCATAGATATGCGTAAGTTCTATATGTGTGAATATAAATTCTTCCCTAACATTTGATCTAATAAATCTCACTTTTCGTCAATTTACCTTGAAGTTAACTCTTCACTAATTGTCAAGTATTCGCAATAGTTAAAATCACATTAGGGAGCCTGGTAGATCACTAGGGTCAAGTTCTCCTAGGTTATCCTTCGGAATGGTCGGCTTCACGAGCCTGGCCAATTTAGGTAAATGGAAAAGAAGCATGCAAATTTCCCAAGATGAAAACTTTGATGGAGATAGATTCATCTTGGTGCTCCAACCAAAAGCGTTTCTATGATAAATGTTTCATTTATGCAAATTCGTATTCAATGAATTCTCAAAGCGACTGCATGTTAAATAAATGCACATTGAATTCTTTCAAAAACCAAAATGTTCAATAAATCACATAAAACAGGTACTAAATGTAATTATGATAGAATAAAAGGTTTGGAGTTAAAAAATTCGAATTTAAATTGCTAAATCTCAAGGGTCAGTATTGTATGGTGCAATATTGATTGGACGCCCCATTATTGACCAATAACAGAAAAAAGGCTAATACTTATGTAGAGAATAAATGCCTAGACATTGAGGTGTGGATGGAGAATAATCTAATAATAAATGTGATACATACGAATGTGTGCATGAATCCACGGGATAAGATAGAATATAAGGGGGTGTATGTAAATTAATAAGGGTGGCTAATTAGAGAATGGGCCAAGATTTCGACAAGATTGCATCATTTCTTGATATATGGTTGAATTAATCCATCCTCTAATAATATACCCAAAACTAAGGATAGTTTGACTAGATTAAAATATTTTACCATTATGTTTTGACCATACATTGACGTGCATGTGAATCCTAAAATAGTAATACATCTCAAAGCATATGGAATGTGGAATATATCGTTTAAATTAGATGCTTGGACGTCAAATAATAGTTAATATAGATAGAGTAATGGACCTTGGCACATACTAGCATGTGATACTCATTCTTTACATTTGAATCCTTCATGAGAGCCTAAAAAATAGAGAAATTATGTATAGTGAGTAGCTTATATCTCAAGAATTAAATAGACATCAATAAAATACGTGAACCTATTTAACAATCTAGAAGATTAAGAAATATGAAAATGAGTAGTAAGTTTAGGGGTATCTTCATGTGCAAAAGGTTCTGTGACGTAGTGCCCTATGGTATATTGATACTACCACATCCTATCATATAAAAGCTTTATTTAGAAATGGTGATTGCATGCTTCATATGAGAGAAATTATAGAAGAGGGAAAATAGTACATGAATTTATTATGCCGAAGGCGTCTCTTATATGAATTGGATGAGCTGTTTTTGGGCATCAACGATTGTGAGTAAAGGAGACAGCATTGCAAGACGATTGGGAATATTGGAGCTGCCCGCTGTCCATTAGTTTTATTCTTCATTTTTTGTCAGAATGTGTGCACTGCCCATCATCTCTCGATCTTCTCATTTTACCACTATCTCTCCTCTTGCAGTCACGATCAGATGAGATTTTTTCGAAAATTCTACTCCTCCATTAATGCAAACATAGTACTCTCAAATATTTGAGCTCTCACAATCTAAATTTTAGGGTTCCTGCCACTTGTTCCGTGTGCCTCTTTAATAATTCATAAATGTCATTATTTTCTTGTTTTTTATTTCTATACAATTTAGTTGTTGCACGGTTTCCCATGATAAGTGAATGGTGGGACCTTTTTTAATTACTAAGTACACTCAACCTTTATGTTTCCATTTGTCTAAATCAAACCATCTAGTAATTCCGAAACCCTAAAAAAGTTGTATGGGTTTTATAGACACTTCAAAATTTACTATGTTTGTATGTGTTAAAATGACTATGTTAGTGGGTTTTAAGTTATTTACTTATTATTCTGTTAATGTATTATATATAATAATAATATTATTGAATAGAAACCTATTTGTTTAAATAGTTCAAGTAATTTATGGTGAAAATGTAAATAGAATAGAATAATTTTTTATTTTCAAATAGAAATAAACTATACAAATCATGTAAATTGTATTAGTATTATTGTAATATTATCATAAAAACTCGACCTTCAAGGACCCAACAAAAAAACAGATGCGAACCAACCCATAAAAACCAGGGAAAAGCAGCCCCATAGAACAACAGACAAGAACAATACAGAATTTCTACATAACAAAACTACAACACTTTGACCAATTTGTCATTCTTCTGAATGACATCCTCATTGATTTTCTGAACTTTCTTAATGATGTTGTCAACACGGGTCACACCCTTATCTTTTCTATGGAGCCTCGTCGCTGGACCAAGTAGGGGCTTCTCTTTCGTATCCAGATCCGCAACCACATCCTCTGAGGGAGCCCTAAGTTTCTTACAGGTACCAGCATTCACAACCTTATCTTTCTTCACCATCTCAGTGCTACCAGTGGGGCACTTGCCCTGAGAAATATAATGAAGAACTTCAGCCTATTCATTGAGTCTACGTAGACCAATGCTAGTATTGTTCATGGCAGACATACTCACCTCCACCACCACACTCAAACTATGCTGATGTTTATAAGTCATTTTCCAAAGCCTTAATGTGCTCTTCATGTTCCTCCTTAAGGTCTTTAATACCATTAGCCAGGGTATGCGTATTCGAGACCTAGTACTGTCGAGGTCCCCATTAGGTGGATTGGCCTTCTCTTTGAGATTATTAATCTCTTGAAAAATCTAGGTGAATTGGGCATTTTGGTTATCCTTTAAATTCCTCAAGTTAATATTCGTAATCGTATTCTCAGGGACCGACAAACCATCTCCTTAGGAGTAAACCCACCACCAAGAGTAGGTATAGAAACATTGACACCCTAATCCTCCGCAGGCCCGTCCAAATCAATCTGAGAGGCATTCGGTCGCTTAGAATAATTCTCGTTGACATTGTTAAATACTTTGGTTTTGTCAATAGCTCTTGACATAGAAACGCTGGCCACTCTTTTAACCTTCACATCAGAACTACCGTCCACCGAATTAGGGACATGTTCAGGGTCATCCTCCTCGTTAGATAAAATAATTTATTTTCTGCTAGTACGGTTAGGGATTTTAGACGATGAGGGTCCTTGTTTGTTATAAATGTGAAAGACTTCGTTCCCATCGAAGTCCACCTCTTCATCAGAAGAGATTTCCCCATAATGAATATGGACATTCTTCTTGTATTCTATACCAGTTTTAGCACTCGTATTCCTCTCGACATTGATAGTCTTGGCATACTTCATAATCAACGGGAATAAGCCCTCATGGAGAACAAGGGAGGATGCACATTTCTCGTGAGCCCTAATGCTATTATTCAATGATGAGACCAAATAAAAGGCCAAGGAAATGCACTTGTGATGCCGAAAATGATTAATAATGACAAAGTGATAGCTAAGTAAGCTACAGAATTTACCATCAACGGTGAGGCGGCGCACGATAACCTCTGAGACCTCGTACCATGGCTTTGAAAGTGATTTTTTCTCCCACCCAACATTATTATTCTTTCTCACCTTCTCCCTTTCCTTCGGCGGGAAAAAGGTTTTCATCGCCACCATCGCACATTTCTTATGCTTGTAGAATTTGGTGCCCTTGTTCAGAATTTTGGACACCTTAGCCACCATCTCCTCATTAACCTCCAGCTCCATACCATAGACACAGATAAAACCATCCTTCCACCCATTAAGAAAGGCCTCAGTAACAAGGGCATCCACACCATGAAGCATCTCGATATAACTAGTCAAAACTCCTACCGAAAGTTCTTTCCATACTGCTTCCTTATTTCGTCATTTTTCGCAGACTATGGGATCCAAACGGTTCCTATCTCCCCTAATATTAAAAAATACTAATTCTCAACAACCTGCAACACAAACAGAGTTGACATAAACCATATAAAAACAATTAAAAAAGCCACCAGAAAGTTCGTCTTTCCCCTCATAAAAGAAGTCTTGCCCACGACACTTTGGAAGATGTCATTCTCCATCATTTCCAAAAGCCCCTTGAGCTTCGCAAGCATCATAATCATTACGGAGTAGGTTAAGAAGATCCACTGGGATCTTATCATAAATGTTCCAAAGTTTCCTACTTGCCAAGTCGGCCCCAATGTTGGCCTAAATATCCGCAACCTTATTACCTTCATGGTAGACATGTGAAATGTTAAATTCACAGAAGCCCCTGAGAGGAATTAGGCTATCTTGAATAATATGTTTAATCAACCAAATAGGAGAGGAGGAAGTCGTTAAACAATGATGTTTAGGGAGTCACACTCCAACCAGACCCTTCTCAAACCTTTCTCTTTGGCCAATTTGATATTGGTATAAATTGTGAAGGCCTCATTAAAGTGATTTGTCTGGGTACCCAAAGAGAGGGCCATTGTCGAGACCATCCTGCCATTGTTATCACGCACCACTTCCCCACATCCAGCAGGTCTGGGATTCCCATTCGCCACACCATCAATTAATGTTACTTTAGGTCCAATATTTTTTTTAAATGTTATAAAAATTGATTAACAAGATATGAGAAAGAGTTTATTGAATTAATAGATAGAGAGAGAAATCAATCCAATGTCATTTCTTTCAATGAAATGGAAAATATTTTTGCAGGAAGAGCATCATCAAGAATCAAGACAATAGATAAAGTAGTAAATGTTGTCAAGTGAGTGCTAAGATCAACTTTCCCATTGGACTTCTCAAAACATGGTACCTCTGTTTTCTTTGAGATGGGATTCTTTAGGACGGTATATGAAAGTAGTCCACGTGTGCAATATGGTGGAAGAGTTAGTTGGGATTAGGTTTGGCTTGTGCTGGCCAATTATTCAGATGTCCAAATCTCTACTACGATACATAATTTATAAGGATTATTTCCATAAAAAAATAAACCAACTGAATAATTGTAGTGCTCTATTGTATTTAAGTTAAGAGTGTAAAATTATCCCTTTCCCAATTGAATGATCCTTCTTCCTTTCTAGCTATACATTGAATAATAAATAAATATTTTCCAGCATCTATATCCGTTGCGACAAGAATCTTCGATAGAAAAATAATAATAATAAGTAAAGAAAAATGAAATGGCATTATACTAGAATACATTATTTTCATGACCCAAAATAGTAAATTAATGGATACTAAGCGATTGGAGCTAGTTAAATGCCTTGCTGAAGGAGTAATTACCAAAATAAAAGAAAAAAGAGAAAAGAGGAGACTATGTTTAAACTGGTTCAATTTAAAACTTCCTAATAGTATCCTCATGTGGCATACATTGCCAAGCACTAAGAAAGAATTTTTTATATCATTGTAGATCTAAATGCATCTCACCTTAGGTGGTTAATCGGGTCAATGGAGATGGAAAAATCCTTTACAAAGGCTGCACATTATCTAGTAAGCACAATAGTTTTAAAAGATAATAAATAAATAATAAGAATGAAATTAGAACAAGAATTTAATCAAGTGTAAATGCACTCCACTCATCACCTTCGTCGCCCAATTGAATAAACTAAGAAAATATAAGCTAAGCTACTAGTTTAGATGTTGTCCAATGCCCTTAGAAACTATATGAATAGCATGTTGGACACCTTATCCACCATCTCCTCATCAACCTCCAGCTCCATACCATAGACACAGAGCACACCATACTTCCACCCATGAACAAAGGCCTCGGTAACAAGGGCATCCGCACCATGAAGCATCTCGATATAACTAGTAAAAACACTTATCGAAAGTTCTTTGCATACTGCTTCCTTATTTCATCATTTTTCATAGACTATGGGCTCCAAACGGTTCCTATCTCCCCCAATCTTGGAAAATACCGATTCTCAACAACCTGCAACACAAACAGAGTTGAGCTAAACAAAAACAATCAAAAACGCCACCAGAAAGTTTGACTTTCCCCTCATAGAAGAAGTCTTGCCCAGGACACTTTGGAAGACGTCATTCTCCATCATTTCCGAAAGCCCCTTGAGCTTCGCACGCATCATGATCATTACGGAGTAGGTTAAGAAGATCCTCTGGGATCCGATCATAAATGTTCCAAACTTTCCTACTTGGCAAGTCGGCCCCAATGTTGGCCTAAATATCGGCAACCTTATTACCTTCACGATAGACATGTGAAATGGTAAATTCGTAGAATCCCCTGAGAAGCATTAGGCTATCTTCAATAATATGTTTAATCGACCAACTAGGGGAGGAGGAAGTTGTTAAACAATTAATGATGTTTAGGGAGTCACACTCCAAGAAGACCCTTCTCAAACCTTTCTCTTTGGCCAATTTGATATTGGTATACGTTGTGAAGGCCTCACTAAAGTGGTTTGTCTAGGTACCCAAAGAGAGGGCCACCATCGAGACCATCCTGCCATTATTATCACGCACCACTCCCCCATATCCAGCAGGTCCGGGATTCCCCTTCGCTGCACCATCAATTAATGTTACTTTAGGTCCAATATTTTTTTTTAAACGTTATAAAAATTGATTAACAAGATATGAGAAAGAGTTTATTGAATTAATAGATAAAGGGAAAAATCAATCCAATGTCATTTGTTTCAATGAAATGAAAAAGATTTTTGCAGGAAGAGAATCCTCAAGAATCAAGCCAATAGATAAAGTAGTAAATGTTGTCAAGTGAGTGCTAAGATCAACTTTCCCATTGGACTTCTCGAAACATGGTACCTCTATGTGCTTTGAGATGGGATTCTTTAGGACGGTATATGAAAGTAGTCTACGTGTGCAATATGATGGAAGAGTTAGTTGGGATTAGGTTTGGCCTGTGCCGGCCAATTATTCAAATGTCGACATCTCTACTATGATACATGATTTATAAGGAGTGCTTCCATAAAAAAGTAAACCAACCGAATAATTGTAGTGCTCTATTGTATTTAAGTTAAGAGTGTAAAATTATCCCTTTCCCAATTGAATGATCCTTCTTCCTTTCTAGCTATACATTGAATAATAAATAAATATTTTCCAGCATCTATATCCGTTGCAACAAGAATCTTCGATAGAAAAATAATAATAATAATAATAAGTAAAGAAAAATGAAATGGCATTATACTAGAATACATTATTTTCATGACCCAAAATAGTAAATTAATGGATACAAAGCAATTGTAGCTAGTTAAATGCCTTGCTGAAGGAGTAATTACCAAAATAAAATAAAAAAAGAAAAGAGGAGGCTCTGTTTAAACTGGTTCAATCTAAAACTTCCTAATATTATCCTCGTGTGACATACATTGTCGAGCATTGAGAAACATAGAATTTTTTATATCGCTTGTAGCTCTAAATGCATCTCACCTTAGGTGGTTGATAGGGTCGAGGGAGATGGAAAAATCCTTAACAAAGGTTGCACATTATCTAGTTAGCACAATAGTTTTACAAGATAATAAATAAATAATAAGAATGAAATTAGAACAAGAATTTAATCAAATGTAAATGCACTCCACTCTTCACCTTCATCGCCCAATTGGATAAACTAAGAAAATATAAGCTAAGATGTTAGTTTAGATGTTGTCCAATGCCCTTAGAAACTATATGAATAGCATATTGGGCCGCCATCCCTCCTCTTACCCTCCTTGCATTGTCAAGGTGAAATAAGTATGAGGTTGATTTAATAATTATTTTAAATTTATATGTTTTATTTATTATTCATTGTGTGTTTCTTACTTGTTAATGCTTTATCAATTGTAAACTATGTAATACTACGAATACTTTTTCCTTGGAATATATAATTAGTTCTCTCTCCCTCTATATTAAGGATATTTTTTAAGAAATTATTGTTTATTTAAATAAATATAATAATATCTATTTAAGAATTATCTCAACCAATATTTTATTCATCTGAGAAGTTTTTTGGCTATCTAAAAATCTAATAAGTGTCAACTCTCTCAAATAATTGATTTTAGTATCCTTTGTGTTCATTGGACTATAATAATACGTAAGTAGACACTGCAACATAGATCATGTGAAATTGAAATTAACATGTTAGGATTTACAAGGTGAAAGAGTGAAGATACTATGATTTTTTGTAGGCAATCAAAACTTTTCTCAATAATTGTGTTATTATGTTGTAGTCCACTAATATTTTAATTTTTTAGGTCACGAAAAAAAGTTCCAAAACCTAATGCAATCCTATTAAAATGTTGAAAACAAGTAATCATGTCACATTATCAATGGCTGAAAATTGATGTGTGGTCTAACATCCATACTCTGAAGCACAAATACATTACATAATTTAATTTTATTATCTAAGGTGCGTTGTAGTGTAGTAGCAACCTTTCAAATGAGAGGCCCCGATTCACCATCAATAAGTTTTCTATATAAGATTTGTGTAAGATGTCATCGAATGCACTATAAAGCGCTGATAGGTAATCGTGAATCGTGATATAGGCATAGCCTTAAATATTAGCACTTTTAAATAAATTGCAAAGGCTCCAAAATGATATTCTTAATTCTCGAGAACTCGTCTTCTCTAGTAGAAAATTATACAATAGTAATTGTGAGAAAATTAGAGAGACCTTCTTAGCAACAACCTTACCTTATATATAGGCTACATTAAATTGTGTTTGATCTTAGTAATGTGAAATGCGGACATGATTGAAAATAAGTATTATTTGAATGTATAAATCACAGACACGGATCTTAAAGTTAAATACCATTAAAAATATTCATAGGCATACAATAATTTATTTTACACTTAAGACTTGAAGAAAAGATAAGACCATTACAAATGCTTTATAATTATATAAATTCTCTTGTCGTTGTTTTAACTCGCAATTTATATTTTGATAATCAATTATCGCACCTTCATTTCCATGCCAAAATAACACACATAGTGTAGCATATCATAAGGAACCATAAATGAAGGTCCCCGAGAACAACAGGGGCCAAACAATTTTACTGAAAATAAGCAGCTACGAAGATGAAAATTTACATGATTCGCATATCGGACAGTGCAATAGGCAGACGCAGGAGACGAGATCACATATTGCATTCGAAGGACAGAGGAAGAGGAAATGAGAGAGACAGAAAAAGAGAAGAAGAAGAATTAGAAGAGGGAGATGATGATTTAAAGAGAATCACACTTAGTGGGCTTGAAAGAGAGCGTGTTCTGAGCATTGTTGTAAAGGATATGGAAGTTTTGCTGCTGTATGTTTCCGAAGATGGAAGGATTCCCCGATGGTTCACCCAACATTGCCAGGCACAAGAGATTTTCAGATGCCTGAATGAAAAAGTTGTCTGCCGGAAGCT
>NW_026729214.1:15000-139000 GCF_030272615.1 Cryptomeria japonica | reverse complement strand
GACGACTTACCCAAACTCTTTATTTACATAAGACCACAAATATTTGATTGAACAAACAAAAATGGATAATGATCTCTCCATACATTTCCCTTCCAAAAATTCTCCCTTGCATGCTTGCCTTGAATACATCCTTTACAAACTTCCTTGTGCTCTTCAACCTTGGGTAAACCAAAAACTAATGCATTAGCTCTTAAAGTCTTCAAACTATGAAAATTTAGATATCCATACTAGAAATGCTACAACCAACTTGTATCCTCATATGCCATATTGGCTAGGCTATTGTTGTGTTTAACAAATTTAAATTGGAACATCCTATTCTTTATCATAGGCACACTTGTGACCAACCTATTGCCCTAATTCTTATTACAAATAGTACATTTCTAATTTTTTAAGATAACTTTGTAATTCTTCTCATATAACTGTCCAAAACTTGACAAATTGTCCATCAACTATGGAATATAACAAATGTATTTAATACTCTTTGTACCTATTTTTTATGGATGTCCATAGCTCCTTTTAAAACAACCTCTAATGATTTGTCATCATCAAGATGGACCTTGAAACTTTCATCCATTGTTGAGAATAATTTCGCATTTCCTGACATATGGTTAGAACATCCTGAATATAGATATAGAAAACATGATCTTTATTAGTATTTTCAGCTTTAGCATAAGATAAAAATAAATGATTTGAAGGATTTCTATGAACTTCATTAGTATAATGAACACTTTTGCATTCCTTAAACCTGTAATCTCTTTCAAAGTGATCATACCTATTGTAATGATAAAACTAGATAGTTCTCTTATCAAAATTGTCTCTACCTCTTCTTTTGGAACAACCTCTTCCTCTTGAACCACCTCTGCCTCTATTTCCTTTTGAAGAATTTTGATTTTGACCTTTTGCCTTGGCCTTGATTTCTTTTGGTGCTGCTATTGGCATGTTCATTCTTTGTGATTTATAAAATTTGGAAGAAAAATATTGCACATCACTTTCTCCAAATGAATCTCTCAATCTCTCTTCATGAGACGTAAGTGATCCAACTAGGTGATCAAACTGAAGTGTTATCAAATTCTTTCTTTATTCTATGATTATAGAAACATGGTTACACTTTCGTTTGAGATTCCTCAATACCTTTTTGATCAAAGTCTCATTGTACACAATTTCTCCAAGTGTATCCATCTTATTGACTTAGTGAACCTAGGTTATAGCACGTGCGTTCATGGCATACCAAATAATCCCCCTATTTTTAAAAAATATTTCCCCAAAATCCTTTTTCGTCACCCCCTCCCAATAGACAACCCAAATTAAACCCCCCTATTTTGACTATATGTTGCATTCTTTCATAGCCCAAATTAAAAAACCCCCTGTTTTTCATCAAATAGGCAATATATTGAGATGATTTTTTTTGAGATATTAAACCCCCTAATATGAATTCACGTGATATAATATTGCCTAGCCAGTGAAGCCCCACAGAATGGCAACTACATGATCTACTTAGATAGATCAAACTACAACATCGATTATCAATAGTCAATATTTACAACCTATTGACAAATTAACAACTAGTAAAAAATTTACAATTGCATATGCATGTACATTCTTTTCTACATTTCCTATTTTTTCATTGGTGACTTTTCTTAGCTCAAAAAACCCATTCAAAGGTCATTCCTCCATTAGTAGTCCTGAGTTTTATTTGCCCTATCTCATCTAATTTTCTTTATTCCTCATTTGTTGTGCATTCTTTGAATTTGTAGAAAAAGAGTTATTGTTGTGTTGAAAACAAAAAAATGGATCTCATGCATACTCATGCAAATAAAATCTCTCAAAAGAGACATGTATCTTATATATTTTAAAAATCCTATTTTTATTTCAGGCAAAGAACTGTAGTTCAAACTACAATTTATCTCATGCAATATGGGAAAATTACATCTTTAATACAAATATTTAGAGGGATTCCATATCACCCTTTCTTTTTAAGTTTAAGAAGAATGAGCTACAACATCTATTCATTAAAATTTTATTGATTTTCAAATGCATGATACACATAAATTGTGATATCTATTGATAATTTAAACAATTATAATAATTATCTCCAAAAATAAAGTGTATCTCTTCTTGGTTATTAATAGGTTTAAATTATTGCACATCCCATACTATAGTTCTAGAACATGATTTGATATGCAAATTTGTGGGCATGCTAGTCTCACTTCTTTTCTTTGGAAAGTGGAGATGCTAGATTTCTTAGTAAAAATAAGACATGGTGATGATATTACCGTCAAATAATTGGTTTGTTTATTAAACTATTTGAATGAGGCCCTTATTTTCATAAAAAAATTAGCATCACCATTAGCATCAAATAATTTTCCAACTTTGAATGAGGCCCTTATTTTCATAAAAAAATTGGATTGTTTATTAAACCATTTCATATGAAATTTGATGTGAACAAGGAGCTTCCGTTCAAGATATTTTGGATAAATTTATCAATGGTTCTATTTATAAATTTTTTAGATTGTGTGATGTTAAAAGTTTCTCAAAACAATTATTTCAATGAAAATGTTTATAAAGAAAACTCCTACTTATTTAGATCCTAAATAAAAGAAAATCAAATTTGATATTTTGGATAAAGTAGCTACAATTGGTAGACAAACAGATGAAGAGAAACTGAAGATTATTGGGGAAACATTAGTTGAATATAGTGTCATTTGTACTTTAGATTCTAATTTTTTATTTCAGAAAAGTGATTTTTATTTCATAGAATGCTAAGATCTTTGAAGATCACCTCATTATAGAAAAAAAATGAGAACTTATCGAGGGTCATAGGCTTGCTATTTTTTTTCCTTTACGAAATAAATCTTTCTATAAAGGAGATGCAAGTCATTTTTTGTAGCCTTTGAAAAGTTCATGTCAATTTGTTAGAGCTGAAGTTTATGTAGGAGGAATTGTATGTCATTAAGATCACCATTAACCTATTTCTTCTATTTGGGTAGTAGGTAAACATTCTAATTTTTTTATTGGTACATGTTTTAGCTCGAGTTTCTCTAGTTTGTCCTAATGATTATCAAGGAAATTTTTATTTTTTTTTGGCCTTAGATTAGCTTTATTCATTCTTTATTTGCTTCTACTCCTTGGATTTTGGCTAGAGATTCTAATTTCATTCTCTATTAGACAAACATGGAGGTCTAAGTAGGATTTATAAATATTCCACTTTGTTAGATGTGGTCTGAAACTAATTATAAGTAAATAGATAATTTTTTGGTTTTTAATTGTTGGAATGGTGATAAATAGGTACATGTTATCAAATTTTACAAGGGAATGGTTTGAGTTCGTAGCCCATCAAGTTTTCTTCTCTTCTCTTTTTCTATCAAATAAGGAAACATTTCAAGTTTTAATTAATGTGGTTGCATGATCCATATTTATATGAAAAATAGTAGTGTGGTAGTTTATAGGGAAGCCTTGCTTTAGAGAAACTATATTCTCCTCAAATGACTTTAGAATAAGATCTTAAGAAAAAAAAGGAATCTAAAGAGCTTTATTCCTTATCATAAAATTGTCCAGAACCCAAATAGACCTATCTATAGTCCTAAATGAGAGCTGCATGTTTGGATTCCATTAATTCGTTGAAAAATAAATGAGATTGTGAAGTATGTGTGTACGTGATCTATGTAAACGATAGGAAAATTTACCATTAAACAAAAAATAAATAATGAAAAAATAAAATAATAAGGAAGATCTAAATTACACTTAGAGAAAGTTAGATATGAAATTTAGAGTAGATTTTGTAGGAATGGGGTGATAGGTGCCCTCATTTGAAAGTTTCTAAGACTTAAAATGATAATACAAAATAAAATCAAGAGGTTTAATATATGTCTATCTCTAAGAAATATAGCTCAAAAGGGTAAGATAAGGGTGTTGGACACCCTAGTTTAAGGATTTTCATCTATTTGAGGTCTTCCATAATATTTGATTGTCTATGTTAGACTTTTATAACATTCTCACTATTAGTTTGTACCTACACACAAGGAAAACTAAGGAAATATTTTGTGTCGTTCAAGGGTGTACCCAGGTCAAACCTCATGTTAGTGTTTATACTTCCATAATGGCTTTAGACAACTAAAACATGCACAACTAATTAAATGAATTTGTATTTGTTTAATTACCCTAATCTACCTACTGACTAAACTAAGGTTTAATCAATATCCATTTTATTTTAATCAACCACTAATCAAATTAAAGATTTAATTAATTCCCCCTTTCTTCTA
Organism: Cryptomeria japonica; assembly: GCF_030272615.1. Taxonomy (NCBI): domain Eukaryota; kingdom Viridiplantae; phylum Streptophyta; class Pinopsida; order Cupressales; family Cupressaceae; genus Cryptomeria; species Cryptomeria japonica. The sequence continues at coordinate 134,741 of NW_026729214.1, read as the reverse complement.
TCTAAGCCATTTTAATTAAATTCAACATTTAATTAAATATCCCCTTTTTGCCATTTTAATTAAATTTAACATTTAATTAAATATCTCATTCTAGCCATTTTAATTAAATTCAACAGTTAATTAAATATCCCCTTCTAGCCATTTCAATCAAATTCAACATTTAATTAAAATCCCATTTCCATTTTAATCAAATTTAACATTTAATTAAAATTCCCTTTCCCATTTAATTAAAAATCCCTATTTCCCTCACCCCACTTTCATTTTACAACATATGCAAGTTGCATCTCCTTTTGGCTAAAATAATTTTTTTATTTTATTTAAAAAATCCTATTTTCCTCCACCCATTTGCATTTTCCTAAAAATGCAAGTTGCACCATAATTTTAAATAAATAAATTATTTATTTGAAATCTTATTTATCCCCATCCACTTGAAACCTTTGATGGATTCCCTTAAAGTCTTCAAGCCTTTAATGGCTTCCTTCTAGAGTCTTCTCAAACCTTTAATGGTTTCCCTTAAAGTCTTCTTAAGCCTCTAATGCTTTCCCTCAAAGTCTTTAAGCACTTAATGTTTTATCCCACTTTTTCTCATTTAAATAAATTAAGATTTATTTAAACAAAATCCAAAATTCACATTCACATTTAAATAAATTAATATTTATTTAAATATCTATCTAAAAGCAAGTTGCATTGATTTTAGTTGAAATAAATCTTTTTTATTTTAATTAAAAATTCATATTTCTCCCACTTCCATTCTCCTACATTTTCCATTAACTTGCTACGCATTCTTCTAGAATCTCTCAAAACCCACTTAATTATTCTAATTCTTCTATCATGGTCACATCCCTAAATTTTAGGGAAGCCACTTCTAATTTTGGAATAAAGTCTTCTAAATGCATTTAAAGTTTTATCTTTTCAGCAAGCTAACTTTGTTGAATTCCCCAAATTTGTAGGACTCTCACAAAAGTCTTGAAGGTTATATAACTTCCAACTGTAAGATAAACTCCAAGGTCTCCAAAGAGCTTTTAATTCTCTTACAAAACTTCACATTTTCAACACATTGAGCTTTGCACAAGATTTTATCCATTGGACAATGTCTTTATTCATTGTATAAAGCTTTATTCCATGAATTTTCCCACATGGGATTAACCATCAAGTCTTCTAAAGCATTTAATGCTCCTTACCTTTCATCTCAAGCAATCTCATGGTGACACTTGTCAACATGGGATTGGCTTGAAAATCTCACATTGATTGAACACTTTCAATCTTGACCCTCCCTAATCCAATTCAATCTTGGCCATCCAATTCTCCAATTATTCTATAAATAGAGCCCATTTCTCCTTCATTTCATGTCTCAATCTTTTGCATCTAAATTATAGTCATTTTGTAGGTTAAGGAGCTCATCTTGTCATCTTCAAGCATTCAAGCCATCTTCAAGCATCCAAACCATTTAGCATTAGCATTATCATTTTAGCTTCATTTTAGCATATCATCTAGTTAATTGCATATCATCTCATAGTATTTTATACTCATCTAGCATCATCTAATCTTCAATTTGGAATACATTTAACATCTTAATCATCTAGTCTTGCATCTTGCATCCTATCTTCATCCATCATCTCATCTTAACTAATATCTTAGTTGCATCCATTTTGATCTTAGCACATCACTAAAATCTCGTTCTCTAGGTTGTCATCTAAGAGATCAAGTGCTCTTCCAAGTGAGGGCCACCTTGAATCTTGAAGATCCTTGGAGATAGAGGAAAATGAGGCAATTTTAGGAGTTCTAAATCCACTAACTTGTTTATGATTTTTAACTCTAATGCAATTCTTCATTGGTGTGTTTGAAGTGTTTTTCTTCTTACAGGTTGAAGACCACATTTTTGGCATAGAATGGCAAATGATGAGATTTGAGTGCATTTCCTCACAAGGATAGATACTAAACAAGGAATGGAACATTGTCAACAAGATATATATTGGTTTATTGTCATTGATGTGATTTTGTCCTACATGTATATGTTTTGATTTGGTTTGGCGGTTTTCTTCAGTATATGTTATTCCTTTATTATCCAATATATGTATGCTTACTTTTGTGATTGTTGAGGTTTGATATATGTATTATCAGAAGGTATTTTGGGTCTTGTCCTATTTGGATGTGATGAAGGCATAATCTAGAAGGCATGTTTGGATCTGGTCCTATCTAGATATATTGAAGGCATATTTTTGGAATCAAGATTGAAGACGACATCTTATGAAGTTATTTTATTGTTGTGTGTGGATATATTAGTCTCACCCATTATCTGATTGAACCAACCCATTAGAAAATATTTGATGCAGATGTATATATAATGATTGGTTTTACAAGATGAAATCATGGTTGTTGAAATATATCTATTGTGTATATATTGTATATGAAATATTTTTGTGGATGTGAATATTTTAATAAGGTGTATGTATAGTGAATATAAAAATCAATCTGTGCACTTCAACGAAATTGTAACTCATGCATATGTCAGATGCAAGTCTAATAGTTCAAATTTTGTATTCCGGCTATAAGCCTATCATCTGGTAGTGAGCCTTTTTGTATTTGGGTAGTGATCCCCCTCCGGTAGTGAGCCACTCCTTTGTACTATGTAACCAATTACATATTGCATCATACTTGAGAGATTACTCTCTTCATAGTTTTTCCCATGTTGGTTTTTTCACGTACAAATCCAATGTTATGTGTTTTGTGTTAATTTCCTTTACTATATTTAAATTATGTTGTGTGATTGGTTAGTTAGAAGTTTTAATAATCTCAAGGGAATACTAAATCACCCCTACCCTCTTAATATTCTGGATATTCAACAATTGGTATTAGAGTTAAGTCCTTTGGAAGAGTTTAACCACTCGAAAGAGATCCTGAAACTTGAACTTATAGATTTAAGAGAAGATCTTAGGAATTCTCTTGAGGATCTTGACGTAGGAGAAAATAAAAACAAATATTTGAAATAAATATCTAGCTGGCAAATGAATGCATTGAGAAGCTGAGAGAGTAGATCCAAAAGTTTAAAATAAGGCATAAAAAAGTCAGACTTGAAGAGCGTAACTGAGAAAATAGCACTATTATAGATTTGAAAGTCAAAAGAGAAGCTAATGAGAAGACTAGGGAGTATTTAAACAAAATGGTAAAATCCAAGTTGTAAGAATATGAAAATTTAAAACAAGAAGTGACATCTCTAAAGGAAGATCTAGAGAAAGCAAAGAAACAAGAGAGAAAACCCAAATCCATTAAGTCTAATAAAATGTCAGATGCGAAGAAGCCCTTAGAAATAAAAAAGAATGCAAAAACTAAATCTAGTGAATGCTCACAATCCAACACAAATCACAAACATGATCCATCTCTAGTAAAAGTAGTAGGGTCCAATAAATATACTATGGAAGATAAAGGTAAGTCAAAAGTTGAGTAGTAGGTAGGTAAGAAGAACACCTTCTTTAATGGTTCTTGTTATAAATTCAACAAAATAGGTCATAAGGTAGTAGAATGTAGAAGTATCTTGAATCAAAATTCTAACTTATTCCTCAGTAGATGTTATGCATGTAATAAATATGGTCATAAAGCTAATCAATGTAGAAATCTAGTTATAAATCAAAATAGATATAATCTCCTTAAATGTAGATGTTATCCATGCAATATTTTGGACACAAAGCTAACCAGTGCAAGTCAAGACAAGCTTTGGTAAACATTAGATGCTACAACTACAACAAATCTTGACACTTGGCATGGAAATATAGCAATGAAGTTCAAGTTCCAAATGAACTGACAAAGAAGATCAATGAAGAAGATGTGAAAGTAGAGATGAAAAAGATCTGAAAGAAGAAAGAGTCTGCGGATGCACCAACACCTAGCTCCAGTGTAGGAACCTCATCTGGAAATTGATATACATGTGGTTTTGGCCCAAGGGGAGTAATAAGAGAAATATTCTTTTCCCCTACCAAAGTGAGTAAGGTCACAATAATGACATGGTAGAGTATGTGGAGGTTGGATTAAGAATATTTAAGGCATAATTCATCATGGAAGCTCAACATGTTATTTTGGAATTTGAGGTAGTGGATTATAACTCATACACATTTAATGCGAAGTGATGGTTGAAAGGATAAAAGGATAACTTTTTGATAAATGTCATTTCACTGTGAATCAAAAAAGAATTGTGAGTGTTGAAAGCAATCAAGGTGATTAGGGTTTTTCGGGTGAATCAATCAAAATTGAAATTTGTTGAATCTATGACCATGGCCACTCCTGTTGTTGTTCATGCTACAACTGAGCCTCATCTTGAGTTTGAGAAGACTCTGTATAAGGCAATGGAAGTCGATTTGGCTAGGACATTCTCGAACATACATATTGGGGTCATACTGATAGAAGACATTCAGTCTTTCATTCTTGTCAAGATTAACGAATTATATCACCATGGGAAGTTGTTGGATCTATGGATAGAGAAGATGATTGAAAAGGATGGTTAAGTAAAGCCTAAATTTAAAACCCTTGTTGAGAAGAGATTAAAAACCTAGAATGTTTTTTCAAACTTTTGCTATGATAAAAAAGGGGTTAGATTAAGAATGAGCATATTTCAAGATGAATTACTATGGTTAGACCAAACCCATCTCATCAGCAAGGATGTAATAAGAGCTATTATTGTGTTAAGTGATTTTGGAGATATTTTGGCTCCGAAATCGGCTAGGAACAATGATGTGAGGGATCTAATGAGAGAAAATCTTGATGGGCACTCTATGTCTATTTCTATCGTAAAAATGTGGGGGTAAGTGCACAAAGATGGGGGACCAAAAAGGGGTCTTGAGATGTCACTTTTTTTTTTTTTTTTCTAAAATCAGCAAAGTCTGAACTTCGACGAGAAAATGAAGATAGTTACACTCAAAATATGAGGATGCAGTAAGAACAAGAGTTGTAGTGCTCTAAGTCTACTTTCTAAACTACTAATTTTTTTGAAAATGGTAGAGATTAAGGGTTTCAAAAAGGGGGAGAACACGAAGTGGTGCTATTTTTTCAGTAAAATATAACGTAGCACCTGGCGTGCTCCCCCTAAAATGTCAAATTTTTTGGGAATTTTTAAAATTGCTTTGGTGAGAAATTAGCTAACACCATGTAGTTTATGCCAGATTTTTCGGCTAATTTTTAACGAATATATGATTGTTTACTAATTTTTGAAGTGTTTGTTAGTGAAATTTCAGTGTGCTCCCCCAAAGAATTTATGAAAACTAATCAAAAATCAATTTTTTTTTAAAACTACATAGAATGGAGTCTAGTTTTTGAAAATGTAATTTTTTTCAAAATTCGGTGAATGAGTAAAAAGCTATGGCCGAAATACGACATGTTGGTTTTTGACAAAAAATGGACACACTAACAAAAAAAATTATGGATGAAGACCTTAACATTATCAAAATTTGAAAAGAATTATATGGTTGGATAGCTAACAGAGATCTTGACGATTGTATGGTGTTTTTTTAATTTCATTGAAACACGTGCAAACCTGATAGAGAGCACGAACAAAAAAGTAAGAAATTTTTCAATATTTCCTAGAAAACATGTCTCAGACCTGAGAAGGGCATCCAAGACTTTGGGTTGGATGCCCAAGGAAAATCCAAGACAAAGGCTTGGTATTTTCCAAGGCAGAGAGTTTGGCAGACACCAATTTTGGTGCGCATCAAATAAAAAGAATTAAAAAATTTATTTGGTATGTGCCAAATATGGCGCACACCAAATGAATTTTATAGAATTTTCTCATGTTATAAAGAAAAAAGTGTTCTCTTCCTTGGAATATATACATAAGTATAAGTCACATTTTTGTTTGTCCTTTTTCTTTCTTATACTTTAAGTTATATTTTATGTATTTATTGTCAGGATGTTTGAGAGTGGTTCCATATCTCTAGGAGTTATAATGTAGATTCTAGTTTTTTGAGTATTCATATAAATTTCAGAAGGTCAAAATTCAGCAATCAGCATGCTCATATCAGCATTATCTCTCTAGTCTCTTCCCTACATTCTCCCTCTCTTCCTTAACCCCTACCTCTCTATCTCACTCTCCTGTCTCATGTGAATCTCTCTCTCATTCTCTCCCTCCCCCTCCCTCTCTCCTTTTCACTTAACTCTCTCTCTCTCTCTCTCTCTCTCTCTATCTCTCTCTCTCTCCACCTCTATTCCTCTCTCATTCTTTATCTCTTAAGTCTCTCCCTCTCAACCTCTATTTCTCTATCTCACTCTCCTCTCTCAGGTGTATCTATCTCCCATTCTTTCCTTCTCTCCTCCTCCCTCCCTCTCTCTCTTTTTCATTATGTCTCTTTCTCACTCTCTCCCTCTCTTCACCTCTCTCTCTAGTCTCTTGTAATCTCCTTCCATCTCTTCCTCCTTCTCACTCAAGCTCTCTTTATCTCTTACTCCCTCTTTCTCTCTCGCTCACCATCCCTCCCTCCACCTCTTAGGTATCTCTGTCACCTTCCCTTCCCCCATGTCTTAGGTCTCTCTCATAATCTCTCCATCAATCTCTTAGGTCTCTCTATCTCCTCCACTCCCTATCTCTCTCCCCTCCTCTCTTAGGTCTCCACCCCATCCTTTCCCTCCCCATCTCTCTCTCTCTCTCTCTCTCTCTCTCTCTCTCTCTCTCTCTCTCTCTACCCCATTATTTTCATTCTCTCCATTCTCTCCCTCTATCTCTCCCCATATCCCCATCTCTCTCTCTCTCTCTCTCTCTCTCTCTCTCTCTCTCTCTCTCTCTCTCTCTCTCTCTCTCTCTCTCTCTCTCTCTCCTCTCTCCCATTCTTTATCTCGTAAGTCTCTCCTAGTCTCAACCTCTATCTCTCTATCTCACTCTCCTCCTCTCTTAGGTGTATCTATCTCCCTTTCCCTCCATCTATTCACCTCTCTCTCTAGTCTCTTGTAATCTCCTTCCATCACTTCCTCTCTCTCACTCAAGCTCTCTTTATCTCTTACTCTCTCTCATGATCCCTCCCTCCACCTCTTTGGTATCTCTCTCACCTTCCCTTCCTCCACTTCCTAGGTCTCTCTCACAATCTCTCCATCCATCTCTCAGGTCTCTCTATCTCCTCTACTCCCTATCTCTCTCCCCCTCTCTTAGGTGTCTCTATCCTATCCTTTCCCTCCCCATCCCTCTCTCTCTTCCCTCTCTTTGGTGTCTCTATCCCATCCTTTCCCTCCCCATCCCTCTTTCTCTCTCTCTCCCCTCTCTTTGGTGTCTCTATCCCATCCTTTCCCTCCCCATCTCTCTCTCTCTCTCTCTCTCTCTCTCTCTCTCTCTCTCTCTCTCTCTCTCTCTCTCTCTCTCTCTCTCTCTCTCTCTCTCACACACACACACACACACACACACACACACACACACATAAGTCTCTCCTAGTCTCAACCTCTATCTCACTCTCCTCCTCTCTTGGGTGTTTCTCTCTCCCTTTCCCTCCCTATCTCCCTTTTTCAATAACACTCTTTCTCACTCTCCCTCTCTCTTGTCTCTTATACTCTCCTTCCATCCTTTCCTCTCAATCAGGATCTCTCTATATCTCACTCTCTCTTTCTCTCTCTCACCATCCCTCCCTCCACCTCTTATATGTCTCTCTCACCTTCCCTCCCTCCATCTCTTAGGTCTCTCTCTCATAATCCCTACATCCACTTCTCATGTCTCTCTATATCTCCCCTACTCCTTATTTCTCCCAAGTCTCTCTCCTTTCTATCAAATCTCTCACTCTCAACATTTATCTATCTATCTATCTCCTCCTCTCCTAGGTGTCTCTCTCTCATTATTTCTCTCTTGTTCCTTCTAACTCTTTTTCCTCTCTTCATCACATTCCCTCTCTCCCTATCTCTCTCTATATCTCTCTTTAACTCTCATTTTGTTTCTCTTTCTGATTATTTCTCATTTAATTCTTTCTCCCTCTTTGCCTCTATCTCTCTATCTCACTCTCCTCTCTCAATTGTATATCTCTCCCATTCCCTACCTCCCGCTCCCTTTATCTTATTCCCACAAGTCTCTCTCTTTGCCATTCTTTATCTCTTAAGTCTCCCCCTCTCAACCTCTATCTCTATATCTCCCTCCCCCATCCTATCTCTTCCCTCTCCCTCTCTCTCTCTCTCACCCTCTCTGTCTCTCTCCCTCCCCCATCCTATATCTACCCTCTCCCTCTCTCCCTTCCATTATTTCCCTCCACCCTATCTCTCTCCCACCCCCATCCCACCTCTTCCCTCTCCATGTCTCCCTCCCAATATTTCCCTCCATCCTCTCTCTTTATCCTTCCCCCATCCTTTCTCTTCGCTATGCCTCTTTCTCTCACCCTCTCTCTCTCTCCCTCCTCCATCCCATCTCTTCCCTCTCACTGCCTCCATCCCATTATTTCCCTCCATCCTATCTCTCTCTCCTTCTCCCATCCTAACTCTTCCCTCTCCCTCTCCCTCTCCCTCTCCCTCTCACGCTCTCTTTTTCTCTCCCTCCCCCACCCTATCTCTTCCAGGTCTCCCTCTCTCCCTCCCATTATTTCCCTCCACCCCATCTCTTTCTCCCCACCTCCCCCCCATCCTATCTCTGAGTTTGTATCTCTTCAAGATGGTTGTTTAAAGGAAAGGTTGCATAAAGGTTTTCAAAATTTATATTTTGTTGACTCTATCCTTGGCTATTTTGGTTCCAACTCAAGGGGTTTTTCCAAGAAGATGGTTTGGGGTCTTCCCTAAACCTGTCTATTATGATCAACTTATTTGTTGTGATGGGACCCTTGTTTCTGTTGATTAATTTCTCAAATCAAAAGCCTCTTTTTAAAAGAGGGGTCTATCCTTTTTTGGTTTCTCTTGGTCTTGGTGGGCTTACTGCTTCTGATTTCCTCCTTTTTGTGCACCTACATGGTGGTTTTGTAATGGTTTGAGCCTCTCCTAATTTTATCTAATCAAAACATATTTCAAGGATAAAACTCCAATGCATTCTTTTGCAAGCTTTACCAAAATAAAGGTTAACTAGAAGGACTTTTTTCCTCATTGTTGCACCAATTCAATAGTCTCTATAGATGATAGAATAAGATTACCAGGAATAAACATTAGATTGTTTAGGTTTAGCTATCGAATTTTATAAATGTTTAATCCTTATGGCTATGGCTTTACTAAAGAAGTATTTAAAAAGGTAATGGGATACCATCTAGAGATAGAGTCTTCATTTCTCTACTTCAAAAGTTGTTTGATTAGGTCTTTATTAAAATTAGGTCCTAAAGAAGCCTTCTTTAAAGATTTCAAATATAATAGATAAACATATTCGCTAATATATTGACATATTGTTTTCATGGAATTGAACAAAAAGACCATCAACCTTAGGGCTTTTGTTTGAGTTCATTAAAAAAATAGCTTGTTTTAATTCCTTAATAGATGGTTCACAATCTAAAAAGTTACTAAATTTAGTAACCACCTTCTTGCAAATATAGTCTTTAATAACATATTATTGTATTAACTGTGTATTTTTCTATTGAGAAAATTTAATATGAAGCCTCTCTTAATAATTTTGAAATTACACTTTAATCTGTTCTAGATTCATATGAATATAAATTGTACAATCTTGAATTGCATTCATATGATATTTTTTTTATGTTTATAAGTTAGAAGATTTAATAATTATTTGGAAACTTTGTCACCCTCATTGACCCAATGTTACTACTTCTAATTTTAGCTCCTTGTCCTATATAAATATAATGTTTAAAAAGTTGGGATTCTAAAGTGACTATATAAGCTTGGAAATTGATATTTTTTGGATTTGAATTAAGCAATTTGATAGTGTGTTCTAGTTTCCCTTGAAGGGATTTTTCCTTCCATATTTACTTCTAGACCAATCCCTCATTAAAATAATTTAAGAATCCTTCAATTTTCTAAGTAATCATCAACGAATGTAATAAAGTATTATGACTTACCCAAACTCTTTGTCTACATAGGACCACACATATTTGAATGAATCAATTGAAGGGGGTAATGGGTCGTCCATGATTTTACTTAAGAGAATGATTCTCTTACATGTTTTCCTTTAGCACACCCTTTACAAGGATCTTTGTGTTCTTGAACCTTAGGCAAATCAAAAACCAAAGATTTTGAATTAAGAGACTTCAAGCTATCAAAATTCAAATGTCCATACCTAAGATGCCATGCAACCAACTTTTTCCTCATATGCCACATCAAAAAGATGGTTTCTATGTTCACCAAACTTAAATGGAAACATCCTATTCCTTGACATAGTCACTACTATAAGAACACAATTTCCTTGATTTTTATATCAGAAATTGTACATTTCTAGTTTTAAACACAACCTTATAGTTATTTTCACACAACTATCTAACACTTAGTAAATTGTGCTTTAATTATGGAGTATTAAAAAAATCTTATAGTTATTTTAAAAGGAAGAATTCTTACAAGTGAAAGGCTTTCCCATTTAGGTATCTCCCCTCCCTTCAATTGTTTTCTATGCAATAAGGAGGCTAAAACTGCTGATCATTTGCTTCTTAATTGTTCCTTTTCCTATGAAAGTTGGTCACAATTATGGCATAAAATTTATTTGTGTGGTCCTTTACAATGGATTATAATCATGGTTTTTGAAGCCTAAACAAAGTTGTACAAGGAATTTTTATTTTCTTCTCTATGGGAGGTAGAGCTAGCTATTATTATTCGAAATATATGGTGGGAGAGAAACAAGAGGGTTTTTAGAAAGGAGAGAAATGATCATGTCATTAGAAACATAGAAAATTCAATATAAGAGGTTGTCAAAGATTACACTTCCAAATACAAGAATATAGAATCTCCCTGTACCTCATGGGATGATAAAATACTTATGGAATGGATGGATATCTCTCTTCCTCTTAAGGGTATCCTCCTTAAGAATTCTACACAAAAAGAAAATAGAAAAGATACTAAACATGAACCCCCAGATGGAATCCATTAGAAACTAAATTTTGATGGAATAGTTAGAGGTAATCTTAGCATTTTAGGGGTTGGTTTTGTCATTCATAACTTCAATGATAAAATAATAGGGGCAAGAGCTGCATGAATTCCTGATGTCACCAATAATATGCTAGAAGTCACTACACTAGTATATGGACTCCACATGGTTTGTGAGCTTGGGATCAACAATTTGATTATAGAATAAGAATCTTTGAACATCATTTTGGCCCTTAAAAAATTTGAAGCCCCTAGCAAGAAAGTTAATTGTGTTCTTCAAGAAGCATGACATCTTCTTAAAAAATTTCAAGCCTACACTATCAAACACTGTTTTAGACAAGAAAATAGGCTAGTTGATGCCTTAGCAAATAAAGGGCATGGGATCATGCATGCAAGGGGAAACCAAACTAAATGGGATACAAATTAAAAAAGATGAAAGTTTGGCACTAATTGTTTTAGTAAAATTCCTTTGATTTTTTTCCCTAACATTCGTTGGCTATTGTGGGTCTTATTGAAATCTTAATGTGTCATCATTACATAGGTACCCTCTACATGTCAAGGGTCATGTATCTTAGGAAATCCCACTCTCCATAAATGATCATTAAATTTTTTTTATTAAACTTTGGTGGTGCCCATTTAGGGAATTTGTCATATTTGAAGCCATATATTTCATATGACAACTTTTTGTCACTATATGTTATAAAATAAAGTAGTGGGAAGGCCTCAAAAAGGATATTATTTTATGAGAGATGTACTTATTTGGGTACATGGAAAGGATTTCAAAGCACGTGACTACATTTTCCTTACTGATTCATAACCCTCCCCAGTGTGTGACTTATTTCATCTCACGTCAATAGATTTCGTGGTCTATACGAAAGTAGATAGGCGATATTTATTAAGGCATTTTGGTGACTCATTCTCTGCTCATTCATTGGAGTTGCAAAGATTGTTTCCTTCTTATCTCACAGGAGTAGGGTTGTCTCAAGGCTTCACAGACTATTGTTATCTACTATCTTTGTGTGTAGCTAGGTTTTGGAAGGAGGAATTCATGGAGTACAAGCCCCTTAATCAAAGAATCTCCTTTTCTTTCACTTGTTGGGAGTTTCCAACCTTGAGTGCCTTCACTCTAAATCACATTAAATGCATCTTCTCCTGGGATTGCAGTAAGATTCAAAGAGCCATCATCACTATTATTCAAGAAGACGTAATCTACCTTAAGGCCCCATGGAATATCTACCCTTCTCAAGTGGTCTCTATTGTTTTTGTCTAACGCTTTTGACATTTTGTAAAATTATGGCTCCTTGCTTCTTCTAGCATCCCGATTTCTCAAGAAAGGTTTCATATCCCTTAAAAACATAGAAAAGGAAGTGAAAAAGTATGAATTGTTTAATGGCAAGGGTTGGGTAGGTGGCATTTTCCCCAAGAAATTCCTAAAAAAGAAACCCCAGTATACCAAGCTTTACAATGCCTTGAAATTAGCCTCAATTCAAACAATTACAAGTTCTTCTATGTGGAATTGGGTATTTTATCAAAAATCATATTGTCTTAGAAGCCACCCTCTTCTTTGACCTCTTTTATGCTCTCCATTGGCTCATGCTTCACCATCCACTTGCATATAAGCCTAAAATGGTACATTTCAAAGATAGCCCACATAGGGGTCCAAAATATTTCTTTGTGGGCTTCTAATTTGGTGAATTTTTAGGTACAGCGAGACTCAAGCCTCAAACTTGGTGATTCTCAAGTGTAGTAGGATCAAGGTGATGACAATGGTGTTAGAGAGAACAAACCCCAAAAGCAATAGGGGATTCTATGGTATTATCTAGGTACCTAGACTTTGCATGGTCTCTCCTTTTTGGTTTGATGTTTAGCAATATTCCCTTCATATGTATGGAACTGGTGTCTTTTCTCTATCAAGGGCTATACTTTTTATGTACTCTTGATATTATTCTAGTTAGTTTCTGTAGATTGAGCAATGCTCTTTGTTATTCCCATTTTTGAGGTGTCATAGTAAGGTATAGTTTTGGTTGGCAAATTGAGCAATTATGTCCATCTTTCCATTTTGTATAAAATTACAACATGGTCTAGTTACAGATTGAGCCATGCTCTTTGTTTCCTCCATTTTTTTGGTATCAACTTTAGGTATCTAGCCTCATAGATAGGGCTCATAAATGGAGCTAGGCTCTTTGTACTTTACTAATTTTGACTAATCTATTTTATCATGGACTTATATAATGTAATTTATATATTTTCGTAATTAGTATAAATAGTATGCACTCATGCTTTACCCCCAACCAAAAAAATAAAAATAAAAATTATTGTCACTCAAGTAAATCACCTTCAATACAGGAAGCCCAAAACTGGAGAGCAAAATGCTTTTGTTGAGGAAATTACCATAGATTGACAAATAAGTGAGTTTTATAATGTTTTCAATGAGGAAATTACCATAGATCAACAAATAGAATTTTCAAACGACTTGATCGTGCCATGATCTCGAATCAATCCTTTTTTATGTTTTGAGGAAAATAAAGATCTTTTGGTTATCTCTCCTTGAGGTAACCTTGTTAGACCACTATCCCATTAATTTTAGCATTGAATGGAAAGTGTGTTGTGTACGGCCATCAAAAACATGTTTTTTTAATCACTTCATTATTGAATCACCCGCCCCTAGTGGCCCACATTCAGAGGGTTTGGAATCTTGAGAGTTAGACCACTTAGCTTACTAGATGGCTTATGTGGTGAAATGATACATGGGGGCTTCGCTTAGTGAGCCCGAGTTATATCACATGCATTCATGGCATGATAAAGAATCTTCCTATTTTCAAAAAATATTGCTCAAAACTCCTTTTCTGTCACCCCTTCCCAATACACGAACTGAATTAAAACCTCCCCAATTTCCACTAGATAGGAAATATATTAAGCTCATTTTTTGAGATATTAAACCCCCCAATATGAACATACATGATATAATATTTCCTAGCCAGTGAAGCCCCCATGGAATGATTTCATCCAATGCATGACTCCTTTCCTCTGCATTAATGGTAGGTAGTTCGCCATATACCATCGATAGTCCTATGAGGCAACCACCTTGGATTTTCACAGTGCAACAAAGGCTCTGGTTATCAACCCTTTCTTCTCTGAGTTGTAGGTTAGATTTGCTCAACTTCATCACCAGAAGTAAATTGCTAAAAACTATGCTACACATATAGCTCAAATCAAATCCAAATTGCATTGGCTTAAAGTGGGGGATTATGTGTCTAAAGAGTTTTTCTTGGCTCCTAGAGCACACCACTCCTCACTTATTATCAAATACATCAAGGATGGTCAAACGATACTCTCTGAGCTACTAGATATTCTATAATATTTTGTCAAAAAATATGAGAAGGTGTTCATAGGTTAGGGAAGTTCCCTTGAAAGAGGCCAAGCTTTTCAAAAATGTCTCTCTACCATTGTTTCATGTCTTTTTTAATCTCAAAGGGTCTTTTGTGATCAAATGGTTACCCTTTAGCATCTCAAAGAGGTTATGTCTTCCATGATCAATTTTAAAGCACCTCATTACGATGACTTCTCTTGTGAGTTCTACAAGGCCTTATAGCCTTGTGTTGGCCCAAACCTTCAAAAAGTCGACCTGGAAGCTTTGCATTCATGATCTCTTGACTAGCTTATCAATAAGAGAAACATAAAATTCATACTTAAGGAAGGAGATCTAGAAGATATTTGCAATTGGAATCCCATGACATTTTTCAATGTCTCCTATAAAATCATTGCCAAAGTGTTGGCCCTCAAGATTCGCCATCTTCTCGTACAAATTGTTCATTCTGAGCAAACTGGTTTCATTAATTCGGGTTTATCTTAGATAACATCATTGTTGTTTGGGAAGACATGGAATGGGCTCGTCGTTGTCGACAAAATGCCATTCTGTTAAAATTAATTTTTCTAAAGCTTATGACCACATTGGATGGTCCTTTATTCTCACGATGCTCAAAGCCTTAGGGTTTGGTCCTAGCTTCATTCAATCTATGCCAATTCTTTTTGGAGTTGCTTTGGCTTGCATCACCATCAATGGGTGGAAATCTTCATCTTTTGGCATATTTAGGTCCATTATCCAGGGTTGCCCTTTGGCCCCTTCCATGTATATCTTAACTACTGAGGGTTTTAGCTACCTTCTTGCTTTTGCTATCTCTATAGGATGCGTCGAGGACATTTCCCTGCTTGAGTCACCTTCTCATCTTGTCAATAGTCATTTTGTAAATGACTATTTTCTCACCTTCATCGAAGATGAACATAATGTCTAGGTGGCCCTTCAATGCCTTGACATCTTTTGTCTAGCTCTTGGTTCAGCAATTCAATGGCACAAAACCCAATGTTATAGATAATCCTTTCTCCCAACTTCTCCTTGGATTCTCTAATATGGGTGGAAGTGCATTCATCATGGGGAAATGTTTTGATTTCTAGGCATTCCTTTTTCCTTTCAAGGATTTGTTGTGGATCTCTGGAATATGGTTCTTGACCGAATTGAGAAGAATCTTGCCTTCGATATTATCAAGCTAGTTTCTCTGGCCACTAAATTCTAGATTTGTTCTAAAGTGTTGGTTGCCACTCATGTTTACTACTCCTCTTTCTGGGCTCCTTCAAAGGCTTCATACAACAAATTGGAAAAGCTCATGCAAATATTTTTGTGGGTTTTGAGAGTTGACCACCATGGTTTCACTGGATTGCTTGGGCTTATTGTTGTCTCCCGGAGGAGTCCAAAGGTCTTGGTGCCCTCTACGTGCCTAGAAACATGGTCTTGCCTTGTGTGCCAAATGGGTTATTTGCCTCATCTCGGGCAATGAAGACTAAAAACTTCTTCTTAGGCATTTTATTTCTTTAGGTTATCCAACTAATAAGCTGACTTGGAAGGGGACTGGTTTTCAAATGCTCTTTTTAATGAAAGAGGTCATGCAAATTCAAGGTTGCTTTGTTGCTAAGAGGATTTGGTGGGCCTCTGAAGCTATTAAGCCTTGGCCCCGTTGGGATGGGGCAAGTTTCAGAGATGGGCTTTCTTTCAACCAACACAATATTTGGTGGTTGCCTCTCATTCAGGTTCAAGGGCTCCCTTTGGCCCATGTGCCAGGAGTTTGTGCCTTGCACTTTCACAAGCATAAGATTTGCATTCCTCAAGACCTTTTTTTAGAGTTACTATGAATCTTTGTTCTTGAAATATTTGCAAGCCCAATTTTGCTTCAGCTAATCAAATCGACAAACATTTGATCTCGTTGTGTCAACCCTTCCTCTGAATATGTTTCACAAGTTAGTCATCCACTTGCCCAAGTTTTGGTGGAAGGATTGGTGGTTGTTTCCCAACACCTCATTTTGTAAATATAAACCTAGGCTGGGATATTGTTGGCTTGTTTGTCATTTGCCTATGGTTCCATCCTTAAATATCTAGTGGCATATGCAATCCTCTTAGTCTACGTGGTGTCATAGGTTTCACACTATTTGGTTGGCTATTGTTGAGTCCAAGATGGTTCATTTTGCTTGCTGTATTTTTTTCGAAGGCTTGTTGTTGGGCTCTTGCTTGTAGCATTTGGGTGTACCAGACCCCCATTGTCCATTTTGTAGGCAATCTGAGACTTTCATTCACCTCTTTTGGTATTGTAGAAGAGCCCAACAATTATGGACATAGGTTCATGATTTTTTTGGGGCCCTTTCGACTTGAGCCTTTTTCTCGGCATATGATCTTGTTGGGTGATTCTCTCCAGTTTCACTCAAATATGGCATGCTTTTAGGATTGGGATCCTATTCACTTTATTGAAAGATACGAATGCTAGTTACTTTTTCTCACAACTCTCTTGATACTCATGTTTCTCTATTTTCTAAAGTTTGTATTTGTAACAATCTGATGCTTCAAATTCAAGTGCAAGCCAATAAGGTTTCTCTTGAGTTGGGCCACTTGCAAGAGCTTCTATAGCATTGGGGAAATGCTCCTTGTATGGTTTCTAGAGTGTTGTCAGACCCTTCTATATTCTATACCTAGTCTTCGTCGTGTGAGTAGTGGCGCGATTGCAATTCCTTTGTGTGCCACCCAGACCCCACATCTCGAGTCTAGTGCATGCATTCCACATCTCTGCCACGTGGTGGTTTGCTTTTGGGTGAAACACAAGAGGTGTGGGCCCATTGCCTGGTGGTGGTAGTGATTGGGCAGACACTAGCAGTGATTCTAGTTGGTCGAGCTCATACAAATGGCTTCCACAGTTGTCACTGGCCATTTTCCAGCTAGGAAGGAGACTAAGAAAGATGATGAAGTTGTCGAGGAGGGTTGGTCCCTTTTGGATGACACTCCCAACCTTCCTGATGTATGGGGTTGTAAAGATGACAAAGATCTTCTGCTACCACCATCGACCACTGCCTTAGCTATTTAGCGATCATTTTTTGCTTTTTTGTTTCCAGGTGCTACTCGTGTTTCTATCTAAAGTTATTTTCTAGGCATTACCCGAGTGACTCTCGAGGAGTGATCTTGTATCCTCCTACCCTTTTTTGTGAATCATGTACCTTTAAATCTCTTAATGGAAATGCCTATTCATCAAAAAAATGTATTTCTAGATGTATTTTAAACTTATTCTGTTTAATATATGTTTTTGAGCAATTATAAAATATCATAATATCTTTGACCTAACCAAGATGTCAACATCATTTGGTGAAGAGTTAATTTTAAAATTGCTATAGAAATAGTATACTTGAAATTTAAATTTTATTAATTTAATTCGATGTTTTAATTATATTTTGTGAAGATATTATAAGAATCGTGTATTCAGACGCAGCTATTCTGGCTCCAAAAGCACAGTACATTTGCACCGAAACTGCATAACACGAAAGTTAGTCACACGTTTCCACCAGGAATCAGACCTTGTCAGAGGTAAGAGTGGCGGACTTAAAGTTTGACAAATTCTTCCGAGAAGGGTTGATCTTTATACGGAGCAGAAAGGCTTCAACTCAACGGTCAACTTTATTTGGCAAGTAGCCATTATTGCCCTTTGAATGCTAAGACCATCTCTTTTTCTAATTTTGTATGTATTATAATCTTCTAGAATTTCGAGAGTAGATACAAAATGGATCAATACAGCCACCAAATTTAGGCTTAGAATTTGGAAAACATCTGTGTCTACCTACAGTGAAGATGAGTTCACATTTAATGCATCAGTAAAGAAGAAATTTCTGTGTTCGATTCTAACATTACTCCACAATTAGACTAGATATGGGCGGTAGAGCCAACTTTGGATGTCCAGGGTTGCAGATTGCTATGGCTATGGGTGCTCATTTGTTATGTGCTGCTGCTCTAGGAGAAACGAAGGTCCATCAATAAATATAGGTCCTCTAATCGCGTTGGACACAACTAATGAAAAAATAGCCAAGACTGCCATTGAAATGGCGGTTGAGGACGTAAATAGAAACGCCAGTCCTCTCAATGGCACTCTCCTCAATATTGATATCAGAGACTCTGAACAAGATGCACTCACAGGCGCTTCTGCAGGTAACAGCACATCCTCTACCCACCAAAATCACATTTTCAGAGGCGTACAAGTTAGGAATGATAAGCAATGAGTATGTATGGATCATTACCCACGGATTTACCAGCCAGCAGTGAGTATGTAGTGGGGTTGAAAAGAAAACTCACACAAACCGACCAGCCAAGGCTGAATGAATTTGCTTGAAGATGGAAGAAGTGGTTTAAAGCCCAGAATCCTACAATACCAAGCCTGGAATAAAATGCCCGTGCGCTTGTTGCATATGATATAGTGTGGGCGATTTCCATCGCAATCGATCATCTCCTGCGTATGGAAACATTTAATGGTAATTTTTCGTAGGCCTCTCGCAGCACCAAATTTTTGAGTTTCAAGGTTTCTGACGGTGGAGAGCAATTGCTTAATCAGATCCTCGAGACAAACTTTCTCGGGCTGAGCGGCCCTGTTCGAATTAGTAAAGAAAGGGGAGATCCTCTAGAGAGCTCGTATGATATTATCAATGTTGTGGGCAGTCGTGTTAAGGTAAGTGGGTCGTGGACAGAAAGGGGCTTGAATATTGCTTCAACACAAGTAGTTAATTGGGGCGATGGATCAGGAAAGACGCCACCAGGCAAGAAACTGAAAATTGTAGTGCCTGGGGAGCTAGGGTTTTCACTAATCGTCAGTATAAAACCAGTTGATGCCAAAGCAGGTGCACTAAGTCAGACATATGAGATTACGGGCTTCTGTATTGATGTGTTCAAATCGGTGCTCAAAAGATTGGATTATGAATTGCCCCATGAACTGATACCTTATTGAACTGGCAATGTCACCGTGGGCTACTATGATGACCTCGTCTACCAGGTCTAACTCCAGGTCAGTTCGGTTTTTTTTAATATATTTCGGTAAAGTAAATCTATATTTCCAGCTGATTGACGGGAACCAAATGTCAAAACTGAAGCAGAACTTTAATGCAGTAGTGGGAATTGTAGCAGTGGTTGCAAATCGGAGCAAGTATGTGGATTTCACAAAGCCGTACACGGAGACGGGACTGATAATGGTGGTAGCAAATTCAGAGGAGGGATCAAGTGACCGTTGGGCCTTCCTGCGCCCATTTACCCTGGCCATGTGGATAACTACTGTTGCATTTTTCTTCTTCACAGGAGGTGTTGTTTGGTTTCTGGAGCACAAGCAAAATAGGCAATTCAGAGGGAATCCTGGGAATCAAATCCTGACATTCATCTGGTACTTCTCATGCTCACTCTGTCTTCGCTTCTATGGCAATATACACACCGTTAATTTATATAATAGCTATGTATCAATCAGGATCTCGAATACTTTAGAGCTTAAACAGTCCACACCTTCTATTAAAGATAGATGCTCACTGTTATCAGGGCGAGGAGCCATTGAAACAGCTGAGCTGTTCATGGTGATCATCGCCAACGTCTCTTACCCACTAGATTCGGGCAATCTTTGACGTCAACTGTAGTAAGCCGTTGTGGGCTCGTAGTTCCCAATTTCCTGCCAATCCGCATCGATTCATTCACGTGGATAATGCTCACTCCTTAATCGTATCATCTCTCACTCCCTAATTTCTTTTTATCGAAATAAAAAATATTATTTGATCATTTTCAGAAGTTGGAGCTGATGAGATTAGACGATATTGTGAAGTTATTTTCAGATACCTAAATGATTAGTCAACCTTAAAAAATATTAGTCAATTGTAGAAGCAATTAAATTCGATAACATTAATTACAAATTTTAATTTTAAACTTAAAAATTGACTTTTAATAATACCTTGATTCAAAATTTTAAATTCATATTTTTATTTAAATTTTAAATCACTTTACTAAGATCAGTACATTTGATTAATTTAAATTACTAAACTAAAATAAAATTATTAAAAAGTTTTCCCAACAAACTTCTCACAATTAGGGGAAAGACATCCTACTATGAAAAATATATTTCTAAATCTTTAAAACCATTGTTTTTACTTATTTGAATGATATCTTATGATTACAATCAAGAATATGTAAGATCCCTTGAAGCTTCTTATGTAGGAGGTTTTTATAAAAAGATAAAACAGAATTAAAACCTTCATTAGAAAGAGATTTTAAGTTTAAGAATACGGAAATGTTTATTAATTATTAAATCGTATGAGATGCATTTCATTAAACTCTTATGACTAGATTATGTGTCTAAAAGTGTCCTAAGAAAATATTATTTTGTGAAAGAGTCATTTCTTTATTTATTTGTTAAAAAATCAAATTGAATTTAAGAATAATTGTAATTAATAAATAATGTTGATCTTTTAAATATTATTATGCATTAGTTAAAATTTGTATTTAAGATTCTTCTATTTGGTGTTTAGATCATTTCTAATTTAGGCCTGGTTCATTTTCATGCACCTCTCTTAAGTCAACTAAGATACCAATCGAGTTAGTGGCTAATCTAGCTTTGATCTGTTGGAAACATGGTTGCCATTGCACCAAAAGATCGATCCGTTAATCCTGGATACAACTGCATGACACATAAGATCCACGGGAGGTGGTTAAGCTATGTTGCAAACCCATCACTTGTAGTGCACAATACAAGGAGACCAAGGGAAAACACCTTGCAACCACCCATCCCCCCCGTGCAAGTAGGGGTTTTGAACTCGTGACCAGGCTCTGATACCACTTGTTGGAAACATGGTTGTCGTGGCACCAAAAGATCGACCTGTTAATGCCCAATACAACCATGTGACATATAGAATCCACGGGAGGTGGTTAAGCCATGTCGTAAACCCGTCGCTTGCATTGCACAACACAAGGAGACCAAGGGCACACACCTTGCAACATGATCCATGTGTAGTTCATTTTTTAAAAATCATCATTTTTTTTGTTATCCATAATTGTTCTTGTATAAATTATTGATATCATTAAAATGTATAGCCTTTTATAGATTTTAAATGTGTGCTTGATTGTAGATACATGTTTCAAGTGCAAATAGTATGTATATTACAATTGCTTCAATTTCTGCTATATAAAAAAAATAAAAATGTTTGTATATCACACTTAGGGGAACAACACCTGTTACCACCCATATTCTAATGACCGTGCACTCCTTGTGTACTCAAGCCCTAGTTCCTAACATTAAAGAAATAAAAAAAATGATAACTAAAGTTTCATTAATACATTTCAAGCTATTCACTTTTTAGCTTTCTTGTTCCATAATTGGCCCATTGGTGCATGATTACTAGGACATTTGTGCACAACTATTGGGTCATTTATACATAAGTATTGAGAATTTTAAATGCATGATTATTGGGGCATCTTTAAGTAGGCATTAGATGACGCTTTGAAATATGTAATTTTGACCCTTTCATGCATAGTAGATCCCACAACATGCCTCATTACTACCCTAAAACCAAAACAATAACAATAAGCAGTTAAGATGCATATGGATAGAACCAAAAATAAAATTGTTGAAATATGATGTACTGTTTAAATCTATAGATACATGAAGTTAGTTATAATAACTACTAGTACACTTGACCTAACATATTGTCATACTTCTATGTGATGTTGTCTACCACCTTTCTATTCAATGTTTCTCCCACAAACTAGATTAGATATTTGATATAGCAACCTTACTGTATTTCCCATCAATTTTTTGGATCACTGGCAAGTTCTTATTATGGCATCCCATTGACATCCTTGTTGGTGGTCTACCTTCACCCTAGCCCAAAATTTGTTTAAATTATTAAAAATATTGATTTCAATTTCCTTCTCCTACATTGGAACCCAGGTGACAATTTGCAAGCTAAATTAAAATTAAAGCCCAATCACATGGTAGAGAAATACAATTTTGTTAATATTTTAGTGGAAAAATGTGCAACCTAACCTATCAACATCTTTACCGCATACGAAGCTTTCCAATTTTTCTGATTGGATTGCTTCATCTTTTAACATGTAGGTTCTCCTTTTCCACACTCTTCAAGACTCAGAGTAAGAAAATTGTATCCCTTTCTTTTCATTACAGATAGTCAAACTATATTGCAATTTACAATACTTTCAAATTCTAAATTAATTTTATTGATTATGCAGGGGAGAGGATTATAAGCAGTGTGGGCAAAGTAGTGGTGATAATTTTCTTCTTTATAGCTTTAGTGTTAGTGTCTAGTTACACCACCAGGCTGTTGTCAATGTTGTCAATGTTAGGATGAAGAATCTAATTGAAAACAACAGATAAACAAAATTGACAACACACAACGATAAACAATGAGACACACAGATTTATCATGGTTTGGCAATTGCCTACATCCATACTTGAAGCAAAGGAACCGATTTATTATTCACCAATCTAGTTTACATATACATAGTTGCAACTAGCTCTAGCAATCAACTTTAGAAAATGAATTACAATCAGCTCTTATAGAGCAAGCAAAGAGAATATGAATAGCCAGGAGTTTTGGCAGCAAACGAGGAAGGAGTCTATTGGACTTCAACTTCCAACAATCTCCCACTAAAGGCCAAGAAACTGCTACAACAAGTAGATTCCCCCACTAAGTTCTGCTATCAGTTATTGGAAAGGCCGTGTAATATCCCTACTAGTTAGAGATCACTATCTTGCAAAACAGATTGTTAGAATATAACAGACATATAAATTATATCTAATCTAAATTGCATTCCAACTTTAAAATACTTAATTCGCATAATAATAATTTAAATAAAAAAAAAAGGGTATGAATGCCATACAAAGTATGTCCTTCGAAGGTCGTAAGCTCGCCTTCTTGGAACCCATCTTGGTTCCAAGCCCTCCAGGAAGTCAAAGGTGAATTCAACTCTTGTCTTGAATGTAATCTCTTACATCTAAGCCCTCCAAGAAATCAAAGGTGAATTCGACTCCTGTCTTGAATGTAATCTCTTACATCCAAGCCCTCCAGGAAATTGAAGGTTAATTCAATTCCTGTCTTGGGTGTAACCTTTTACACCCAAGCCATCCAAGGAAGACCATGTGTTCATTCCATGCCTTGGGTGATGCATCCCATCACCCAAGTCCTTAGAGTGGACCGGCCAGATCCATGTCCTCTTGGTTGAACTTAATCAACCAAGCCCTACATATGCTTATCAATATTTCGTATATATACTGCCCTAGGGATTTTAATAATCCCTCCCTTAGACTAAGGGAGTTTCCTCCCTATAGCCTCCAACAGGTGTTTACATTTGCATTTATAATACACTTTGATGATTTAGTACTATTTTATTTCATAATCCACATTTTATGTTAACATGTATTCCTAATGTATTCTTTAACACATACACATATCAAATGTACCCCATCATTGTTAACATATGCATTACATCTTCTTTGATAACATCTATATTCCTTAATCATTCTTTCGTGTTTAGATTAGTATATTAATTAATTATATCCATTAATGCATACAATAAATAACCTTAACATATTCCTTATCTATGCTCAATGAGCAATATACATTAATTAATATTAACATATTAATTAATTATCATACTTAGTATATGGTAATTTTAATGCATATTATTAACTGCCTTACCTCTTAATTAATTAATTATCATACTTAATATAAATTAATTAACATTAATATATTAATTAATTAATTATAATACTTAATACCTTACCTCTTACCTACTGGTAGCAAAACTCCCGCTCCCCGAATAATACTCTCACTGCTGCCTCCTCCCCTAACCCCTTGTCACTGCTCTGTATATATATTCCCATGGAGGGTTGTACCCTTCCACAAGACCCCTTCCGCATGAAGGGGTGCGAGGGTAATCGCAACCTAGGCTGCGGTTACCCTCACACCACTTCATGCGAGAGTAATTGGTTAGTGGGTTTTCTTTTGGATTTAAATAATGTTAGTAATATATATATTTTTAAATATATTACATCCCATTTTAATTATATTAAATTTTAAATATCCTTTCATTCAAATATATTAAATATAACATTTCATTTTAAATACATTAAATGTTAAGTATCATTTCATTTAAATATATTAAATATTAAATAACATTTCCTTTATTAAAATATTAAATATATTTCTTTTATTTTTTTTATATTATTATTTTAATCATTCATTTACAATAACCTTATTTAATTAATACACATAAGTAATTTACATCTCGTGATACCGTAGGGGTTATCACAGGCCGAGAGAAGCTCAGCAGAAATTAAACTTCTCCCACTTAACCACTTTAGTGAGCACATCAGCTAGATTCAGGTCGGTATGAATCTTATCTACATGAAACTTGCTTTCTTTGACCATATGGTAAACATAATGACTGCGAACATCAACATGTTTTGATTGCGGCTGAGATGTCTAACGTTTTGACTGCGGCTAAGATGTCTAATGTTTAGTCATAAAAATTGTACCATTGTTATCACAAAACAACGCAAAATCTGATTGCTTCAAACCCAACTCACTGAACAAGAGTTGCAGCCATACCATCTCTTTTGCTCCCTCAAAAAGAACTATGTATTCTGCTTCTGCGGTTGATTAAGCAATTGTATGTTGCAATTTTGAAGCCCAACTAATCGCTGCCCCAAAAAATGTGAAAGCATAACCAGAAGTAGGCTTTATTTTGTCTAAGTCACCCGCAAAATCAGAATCGGTAAACCCTTGCAAAACTGCCTTGTCCTTTCCAAACCATAAACAAAAATCAGAAGTACCTTTGAGATACGTCAAGATATACTTAACCGCCTCCCAATGTGATTTGCCCGGATTAGCCATAAATCTTCTCACCGATCCCACGACATGAGCAATGTCTGGTCGAGTAGACAACATAGCATACATGAGGCTTCCAACTGTAGATTTGTATGGAATTTTATCCATAAACTCCTTATCTTCTTGTGTTTTAGGACACAATTGAGAAGACAACTAAAAATGAGAGGCTAAAGGTACACAAACAGACTTAGTATCCGCCATACCAAATCTGTCCAAGACCTTTTTAATGTAGTCTTGCTGAGATAGTTTGAGTTCTCTCTTTTTTCTATCCCGAAAAATAGTCATTCCTAGGATCTTCTTTGCTGCCCCTAAATATTTCATGGAAAATTCCTTTGCTAAATGAGTCTTAAGTTCACTCACAATCCTAATGCTTGTGCCGACCACTAGCATATCATCCACATAAAGGAGAAGAATTACAAATTCACCATTAGGAAGCTTCTTGTAATAGATACAAGGACCAGACTCGCTGCGAGTAAACTTGTGATCAATCATGAACTTGTCAAATTTAAGATACGGCTACCGGGGGGCTTGCTTAAGCCCATACAAACTGCATTTCAATCTGCAATAAAGGTGTTCCTGCCCCTTTTTAATAAACCCTTCTGGCTAATGCATAAATAGTTCCTCATCAAGATCGCCATGGAGAAATATCGTCTTCACATCTAGCTGTTCTAGTTCAAGATCGCACGCTACAACTAATCCCAATACTGCTCGGATGGTAGTCATTTTAACTACTGGCGAGAAAATTTCTTTGAAGTTGAGGTCTTTTTGCTGAGCATATCCCTTTACAACCAGCCTTGCTCAAAATATTTTGTGACCATCGACTTCATCTTTTAGTTTGTATACCCATTTATTTCTTAATGCCTTTCTGTCAAGCGGAAGTGGCACCAAATCCCATGTCTAATTTCTCACTAGTGCATCCATTTCTTCACGCATTGCAGTGTGCCAGTTATCATGGTTTGTATTTTTACAAGCCTCTTTGTATGTAGCAGGCTCTCTTTGATCAGAGGTGAGCAAAGAAGGTTCAGCCTCTTCACAAAACAGTAAGTCATAATCAGAAAATTTTGCAGGAGGTTACGTCTATCTCGTTGATTTCCTCAATTAACTCTTTGTTTCAGTAGTAGAGTCATTCAATTTTTGTGATCCCTGTTTATGCACACTCATATTTCTCCCATTTTTAATCTACCTGGTAGTTTTACTGACTTATGGAAATTTGTCCACATTAGATACAGACAAATCACGGGCATGTGGACCTGCAGAAGCATCTTGCTCTACCTGCGTTGGATTTAATGGTAAAGAGCTAGGTCTACAAGAGGGGGCTGCCACATCACCATCGACAGTTTCGATGCATGATGGTGGCAGAGACCCCTTATCATTAGGTGAGTGTAGGGGACGGGGTGGTGCAAAGACTGTGGCATGAGAGTGGGCAAGTAGCGCATAGGAGGGAGCTTGCGTAGGAGGCACAAGCCCCATGGGAACATGAGGATGCAGGGAGGAGAGCAGGGAGGGCCCAGGGGGTGGAAGGCTTGCAGGAAGCTCATGGGAGAGGGCCTGTGGAGAGGGGAAGGAAGCTGTAGGGGGGTCGAGAGAAGCCTGCAGCATTGGCAGGTCACGCGAGGAGTGAGGGGAGGCACATGATTGGGCAGGTTGGCATGGAGGTGGGTGTGGGGAGGATAAAACACATCGTGCAAGCTGAGGTGGAGTTGAAGACCACCAAGTGGGTTGCCCAGCCAATTGGGAATAAACGGAGCCAAAGTTTCCTGCAACATGAGTGGCAGTTTGGGGAGAATTCACTCTATTCTGGAGACCCTGAATTTCAAAATTACACGAAGACCAAACATTTTCATCACTCTCTTCTTCATTCTCAGACTAAGAATTATATTCAATAGATGTAGATGTCATAGGAGCCCCCATTGAATGAGAGACCAGAGGTAGAACACTAGTAGTCGAATTCTGAAATAGAGAGATAGGGACATATTCTGTCTCTGATTTATTTGCATCTTGTAGTGAGGGAAAGGTGGTTTCATGAAAAACTACATCCCTGTTACGAACAATCTTTTTGTGAACTAGATCCCACAATCTGAAACCAAACCGCTCTTCTCCATACCCCACAAAGATACATTTCAGCAACTTTGGATCCAATTTTGTTTTCTTTTCCTTGGGTATATGCGAGAAGGCTTCACATCCAAACACATGAAGATGCAAATATGAAATCCTCTTCCCTTGCCATTCCTCTTCCAAAATACCAAAATCCAATTTAGATGATGGACTTCGGTTGATTAGATATACTGTTGTGTTACATGCTTCTGTCCAAATTTTTTTGCCTAAACCTACATTAGACAACATACGTCGTGCCTTCTCAAGAATTGTTCTATTCATCCTCTCAGCTGCACCATTTTCTTGAGGAGTGAAAGGAACAACCTTGATTCTTCTAATCCCATTATCAACACAAAAATCATCAAATTCATGTGAACAAAATTCCCCACCATTATCGGTTTGTAAGCATTTAATCCTATGCCCAATCTAATTTTCAACTAATGCCTTCAAAATTTTAAATTTGGAAAATACTTCAGATTTCCTAGAAAGCATATAAATCCATATTTTTCTTGTACAATCATCAAGAAATATTACAAAATAGTTAGCTCCTCCAATGGAGGTTACCTCGGTTGGTCCAAAAATATCCGAGTATACAAGCTCCAATGATGTTGTCTTTGTGTCACGACCACCTTTCAAAAAACTAACTCTCTTTTGTTTGCCATAGTGGCAATGCTCACAAAAGGCTAAGTCAACAAGCTTTGAGACCCAGTAGCTGATTTCTTGTATGCATAACATGTAGATCTTTCTTGCTAATGTGCCCAAGTCTTTGATGCCAAAGATCCACTTTTCTGTCCTCAATCACCATTGCAGCTTCCACTTCACCATGAGTCTTAAATATGTAAAGACTTCCCACTTTATTACCATTTGCAATCAGCATGTTACCATGTGTTACTTTCCATGTATCCGGGAGAAAATTAACATTGAGACCTTGACCAAAGAGTTGTCCAACGGATATCAAATTCCGCTTCAATTTTGGGACATGGCGAACATCTTTGAGCAGCCATGTTTTACCACCTTCTAATGGCAGCAATACATCCCCTTTCCTGTAATTTCACAAGCTTTATTATCTCCTAAAAAAACATTGCCAAAATGACCTTTATAGTAGTTAATGAATGCTTCAAGACATGAGGTAGCATGATAGGAGGCACCAGAATCAAGCACCCATGAATCCAGAGTAGTGCAGTTGTTGAAAGGATTAAAACACTATTATCTTTATCATAAACTATATTTGCTTCATTGTCCCACACTCTCTCTTGTGCTCTTTTGAAATTTCTACAGTCCTTTTCACATGACTCGCTTTGCCACAAAACCAACATTCATAATTTTTGTTTCTAGACTTCGATCTCTTTGCTGATTTCGAATGTCTATGGTAATTATTGCTGCCTCTATTATGACTTCTACCTCTATTATCGGTGCTGACCACCGTTAAGGCTTCACCGAATGAAGGTTCATCATTCTTTCTTCTCAAATCCTCGTTGAGAAGAGTAGCTACTACATCATTAAAACCCAACTTATTTTTACCGGATATAGATGTGCTAACTGCTGTTACAACACCATCCCAACTGCTTGGTAAAGAACACAATAATAAAATAGCCTTGTTTTCATCATCTTGTGTCATCCCCACCAAAGTCGCTTGACTAATCAATGTATTGAATTTATTGATGTGGTTTGCCATAGCACAACCTTACTTCATTTTTAGTTTGTACAAGCGCTTCATAATAAAGACTTTATTTGCAGTGGATGCCATTTCATACATGGCTAAGAGTCTATCCCATACTTTTTTTGTTGTTGCATCACTCGTGACATTGAAAAGAACATTATTGGATAGAGAGAGAAAAATTGTCGCTCTCGCCTTCTTGTCCAATTTTTCACAATCTTCATCAATCATCCCGACTGGTTTCTTTGCTTTCCCTTTAAGCGTGAGTGAAAGGTCTTGCTTTATCAACAAAGACTCCATCTGCACTTTCCATAACCCGAAGCTTTGACCGGAGAACTTCTCTATCTTCAATTCTTCCATGATTCTGGAAATTCAAACACCAAAATCTAAACAACGATCTAACCTCGCTCTGATACTAATTGTTAGGATGAAGAATCAAATTGAAAATAGCAAATAAACAAAATTAACAACACACAACAATAAACAATGAGACACACAGATTTATTGTGGTTTGGCAATTTCCTACATCCACACTTGAAGCAGGGGAACCAATTTATTATTCACCAATCTGGTTTACATATACATAGCTGCAACTAGCTCTGGCAATCAACTTCAAAAAATGAATTACAATCAGCTCTTAAAGAGCAAGCAAAGAGAATATGAATAGCCAAGAGTTTTGGCGGCAAACAAAGGAAGAGTCTGTTGGAGTTCAACTTCCAACAGTCAATACTTATTGAGAGAGAAATTGTACCCAAGTTTGAAAGCCTTGAATCTCTCTCCACTCAGAATTTGCCAATTGGGTACCACCGGGGGTCTTTCATAGGCAAGTATTTGGAACAGCAGCTGGGCGTGAATAAAAGTTTGCTTCGCCCATACTCATCTGTACAAGAGTACGCTAATGCACTGAAGAAGGGACCCACCAATGGAGGGGTAGCCGGCATATTTGACGATCAAACTATTTCTCAAAACACATTTCTATCAACAGAATGCAATGCCTATACGAAAATTGGTCCTACGTACAGAACTGGAGGCTTCGCATTTGCAAATCTCTAAACTTGCCTCTAAATCTCCGATTCACTTAATTTACAGATCATATGATTGATTCCAATTGTGTACACAGGTGTTTCCAAAGGGGTCACCGCTGGTTTCAGACATTTCCAAGGCTATATTAAATCTTTCAGAAAGCTCAGAGATGCAGGAAATTCGGAAGAGGTGGTTCAATTCAAGTGAAAGCAAATGCAAGGCAGAGCCTGGCGGACTGGAATCAAACAGATTGAGCCTCAACAACTTTTGGGGTGTATTTTTGCTGACAGGATGTGTGTCATTTCTCAGCCTCGTCTACTATATGTGTCGCTTACTTTATCGATTTGTGCAAGGAAATGAAAATTCATCTTATGTTAAATCCGTCTTCTCTCGATTGCGGACGTTTGCTAATTATGCAGAGCAGAAGGACGTCCCACCACCCAAAAGAAAGAGATATGAGACCGCCATTTTGATAAATGGAATCGCCTCCAGAATTGTATAAGCTGCACTCCAGAATTGTATAATTTATCTACTAAAACTACGCTGGTTTGTAAACGTAAATGGACCACAAATAGTGGAGAATGGTTCAGCATACATGGCTAATTGCAGTAACTTGTAAGTCGAGCTCACTGTGATTATCCATGCCTAGTCTTTAATGCAAGCTTTCTCTGTCTTGGTAATTTGTTTAGGTATGTCATGCGTGTGTGTTAATTCGCGTTTGTGTGTTTTAATTCCCTTTTAATGTAGTCGTGGTAGGAAAATGTAAGAGTTCAAGCTCTAAATGTTCTATCTACTAAAATTCACATCGTATTTATCTTGCTATTGTAGACGGAAATGTAGAGAGAAATTACTTCATTTTTTAATCTTTTAATTAGATTTTCTTACTAATTAGCCAATAGGCTATTCCCCTTGGGAGGCACTCTCACCGGAATTGTCTCACGTCGGTAAGTTGTTCTTGTCAAAAACTCTTACTCGTGGGGAAATTGTTTTCCGTTCCATTCGGACTCGATAATAACGCAATTACGGTGAGTGGTTGGCAACAAACCGGCCCTGCACATGGATAATGTTTTTATCGACTGTATGGCACATGGGCCTATAACAGGGTGCATGGCATCTTGCATGATAGTTCATGTGCATTGTCTGCATTTCCTTATTTTAACATTGGGCTGAGGCATTCTATTAAACACTTCGCT
The DNA here is from genome assembly GCF_030272615.1 of Cryptomeria japonica. Lineage (NCBI taxonomy): Eukaryota > Viridiplantae > Streptophyta > Pinopsida > Cupressales > Cupressaceae > Cryptomeria > Cryptomeria japonica. The sequence continues at coordinate 103,598 of NW_026729214.1, read as the reverse complement.
GCCTTGTCTAGGATTCCACATTTCCCAGTGTCTACCAAAGCATTTCATCATGCTTTCATTGATATCCATATGTTGTTCCAATGCGCCTACTTTAGCACAGGCAAGGAGGAAGTTGGCAAAGATTATCGAATTTGTCTATAAATACCCACCAATTGTTGTGTTCTACTCGTAACTAGTAAGTCAAAGAAAATAAAATATCTTGTCATCTCCTTGATATTTAATCCTTCAACAATTACATATTTGTAATTTGAATAATATATTGAAACTCCCAATTTTTTCTGTCTTCCATTTTACTCTTTGCTCTATTGTTTTAAATATTTCTGTGTTTGTTCTCAGGTTGTGATTCATATAGAATTTTGTGAAACCAGTCATAAAAAGTAGACACACTACCATGGCATTGATGAATGAACTTGCAAATTTGATGTATAAATATTTGATTACAAAGAGTAAAGGGGTTTGAATTCTGTGTTACATACAATAGCCCTTCAAGTAAATTCCATTGGTTCGAAGGATTTACAAAATTTCTAAATATTTACCTCTTTTGATTTTGTTCTACCTCTGAATTTTCTAGAGGGATTTTTTGTTTTTACAGTATTTTTGTCTATAATCATTTGAAATTAGAAAAAGCTTTGATTGTATTACTTCTTTCGGGTTTACATCAATTGTAATCATTCGAAATTAGGAAAAGCAGAGGATGGACCAGACAGATTGGAATTGATGCCATGTTTTACATACATGTGTATCACGGTAGTTGCATAAAAACAAAAGTGGAGAGCTGAAACTTGGTGGATGGTTTACCAATCATATTGATCCCATGGCTAGGACACCCTTTGACACTTTTAATTCTCAAAAAATCCTTTGAAGATGGTAAACACTGGCATCTAATGCAAACACCTCAGACAATTACTCTTGTAAATTTGTTGGTTTCAATATAGGTTTCTAGTGAAATATAAGAAAGGATCTACTACTGTCGTGAATGCTAAGACAGAATAATTAAATATCTTTCTACTAAGACCTTGCTATTAAGACAACCTTTTGCAAAATGAATGAATCCGCCAATGAAATTTGTTGTGCACAAAGTAATTTAATTTGATGTTGTTCTATTTAAACTATAAGCATATCAATATTTAAAACTATAATCATATTAATATTGTAATTTATATCTGCAAAAGAAAACACAATTAGAGAAACATATTTATACCTGCAAAAGAAAACACAATTAGAAAAACATTTAGCACTTGCGGATTCCTAATTATAAGAAAATGCTTTTAAATGGACCTTCAGATTTAAGATACAACCCCAAATATTCTTTACCAAAAAGATACAGCCACATATAAATCTTCATTCCTGGCGATGACATTGTTTGTTTGTATGTACTGATAGATCTTGCCTGGCTATAACTCCTCTTTCCCAGAGGTGGGGGATGGAGAGATGGATCTTTGGGTGAACAACCAAATTAGGTGTATTTAAACATTTTTATAGTCTTGATTATTTTGTTTGATGAATTTTCATATCAAATAACCTTAAAAATATTGGGTATTCTGTGATCTTTAGGGATACTATATAATATGATATTACTGCTAAATATATTTAAGATTGGATATAATTGATAAAAGGAAAAATAGTATTCTCAATAGATCAAAGTGTATCATTAAAAATACAAATATAATGAAAGAGAATTCCCTTTGGGAAAGCTTTCTCATTCAATTTATTTATTTGATTATACATTATAAACGTAAATATTATATATTTAATTTAAACAATTTATAATTTTTTGATGAGAGAATTAGAAAAATCATCATTAAAGTATTTTAACATTTATTTTTATTTAAATTATTTTAATAGATTTCATAATAAAGTAATAGGAATAATTTATAATTAATTTTATATAAATATTGCTGAACTAGAGTACTAATTGCTTATTCATTTGGATTTTATGTATAATGATTATATTGAATGTAATTTATATATAATATCTTATAAATTTTGAATTGGGTGAACTGTGGTGATCGCTCTACAAGTTGTTTTCTTGAGTTATTGAAGGAGTGGGTGTATGCTTGCGTGAATCCTCTTACCGTGTGGGTGTGGACAACCCTCCTCATTGGTCTGTCCTCTTGAAGTGTGCTGCATTCATGCCCTTCCTTTTGCCATGTAGTAGTATATGGGCAGTAAACCACCGGATAACAATGGTGGTGGTTTTCTTGTGAGTGCGAGTTTCAGCAGAGAGAAATATTTCAAGCAAGAGCTCGATGAGGTGATGTGCTTGCTAGAAGGAGGTAGATTCATTGCCAAATAGACACCACGAGATGAGGAGGGCAACGGAGATGGAGGAAGAGGTGAGTCTATTTTTGCCCCTGAGTTTGTTGTTGTTCGTAATGAACAAATGGCTTCAGTTATTAAAGCTAAGAACATAGTAAAGACCACAAGCACCACAATAACATTACTACCAAATCTACCATTTTGAAATAATGTAAATGTTGCAAGCATGCACCTTAAGCAAGATTAATACTTGAAAAATAAGAGATGTATTTTGAGTAAAGAAAACCCTTTCAAATAGTAGGGGGGAGATTAATACTTGACAAATAAGAGAATCATGTGCTAGGAAACAAATCAGTGTAACATTATCTATTTCAGTTTGGGCAAGAATTTTTTATGCATGCATTATGTGTCTCTCATTTATATATAACAAAAGAAATATGCAATAATCAAATGGGCACTCCATTTCCTACCTAAAACACTAGTTCAAAACTAGTAAACTGTTTGACAAAATGATGGCATGTTAAAAGACCAAAGAACTTGTGGGTGTCGGGAAAAAAATTGTATGAGAACAAGGGTGTGTCATTACATATTTCCAAGTCTTATTTTTCTAACAAAGGTTAGTCTATGAAGTTCACAACAAATCATGCCTACATGAGGGTTTAGTTCACAAGTCTATCTCTCAATCTAAAACATGCTTCGCAATCATGAATTTGCAAAGAATATTCTTCCCTTGAGGTACTGGAGGGCCGATGTTTTTAGGTACATTTCTAGAATACCCCTACAATGTTATGATTGTTCAACATAACTATTAAACATAGTGTTATTTATGGGTCAGAGATTTGGAGCCCAAATCTAGAATTAGTTCACTGGAAATTGGATTTGATTTCGCAAAAATCAGATTTAATTATCTTTTTTTATGGGTCACTCATTATATATGGTGGATCTGATCTAAAAGAAAAATTTGTCACATTTTAGAATATTTGAGCATATTTCTTTACTAAGTAATGAATTAATATTTTCGACATAATCTTGATTAGTTTTATTAATACTAACTTAGATATCTTTAATACATCATTAGCTAACTATTACCATGTTGGGTTATCGGATCGCTATCGATTTATACAACACTTGGTCATTAATGGAAGATCGATTTGGCTTAAGGAGTAGCACAACCATGATAATGATGAATATTCAGGCAAAAGATCTCTACTCAAGAAAAATAAAAGATGAAATGACGCAATCTCAATGGCAATTAGATGGGTTTTGGTTGCCTCTTCATTACCCTAACTATTCTAAGGCTAACTATGAGTCTATGGAGGAATGGAGGCTTCAATTTTTGTTTCAATACTATCGCTTGGATGTCATGGGTGATATTCAATACAAGCAGAATTATAGAATTGGTGCCTTTCTTTAGCCCAATCAGTGCACCTGAGATTTTATTAAAGCCTATGTAATACGTTTTTAGTTTTCAAGTCTATTAGTGTGTTTCTTGTTTATGTTTTAAGGGTAATGGGAGATATAAATTGTAAGTTCTTTGTAATAGTTGGTTTATTAAGTAAAAATAAGAAAGAACTATTTGATGCATTCAAGTTATGGTTTTTGCTGATTTACATTTTCAAAAATGAATGAAAATGATATTTTCACTCATTATCAAAATCTCGCAAAGAAAATTGTTTTCTTATTTTATTTTTTGCAAAATTTGATGAAGAAAAGCCTCTATAAAAACATCAGATTTCTTCACATGGACATCTTCCTCATAGATTTTCTCACTTTGTTTGTTTCTACCAATGCTCTTAGTCCAATTTTTAAGCTATTTTTCTACCTTAAAACTACAAGCATTTACAATATTTATCATCTATCTAAGCTCAAATCATTTGGTACTAAAAAATTAAGTAGTGATATTTATCATCTATCTAAGGTCAAATAATTTGGTACTAAAAAAAGAATTAAATAGTAAAAAATTAAATAAATAGTAAAGAAACATAATTTTGTAAAAATTGGGGAAACAAATTTTCGCATATGTTGAAGACAAATTTATTATTCCCCCCAAACACTCCTCTACTGCAACTTTTGGATACCTCAAAAGAAATTCATACATTCAATTATGAATACTCTACTATGTTTATAATTATAATAATTACTATCGGCTTACCCATCGCACCTCACTTAGGTGCGAGTGCTTGTAAAATAAAGAGCTATTATAACTTATTTAGCCTAGACATGTTGATATGTCATGAAGTTTTAAAACTCTTTCTCTATATATTTTTGTTTGATTTGTAAGTGCTAGCGTCAAAATAATCTTAACACCTAAATGCCATTTTTGTTATTGTATGATGCTAGATCTAGAAGAAAGTGTAAAAGATTAAATCCATATTAAATTATCATTCCCAATCAATAGAAATACCTTTGGATTGAGCATAAAGATGATTAAGTCATATTCCTACATTCACTTACCAAAGAAAAATATTCCTTTATTTTATTATCGATATGAATGATGTGTTTGTTCTTTGAATTCTTAAAGACCTTGACCATATGTACTTATCTTATGCATGTTGAGTGCATTCTCTTGATATGTTATGTGCACATATGAGTGTGAGAATGAGTGATAAAGAACTTGTGGGATTGAGTTATAGGTTCTTGATTGAGGATATGAATGGTGGAAATCAAATGATAGATGTGTGACAAAGATTAAATGAGACATTCTTGGGGCACTGGATCATGTAAAAGTGGAAATATTCCATGGCCACACTTAAACCCAAGTGAACAATGACACAACCCCAATATTTTTGACAATATAATATAAAATTCAATACAGTCTATCTATTAATCTACACACATGTCTTGACAAATTATAACCACCTAAAAGGTTGGAAGAGGAGAAATCTAACATGTTTTTGAGGGAATTAGATTCACACAACCCAAAAATGGTGGCCACCTAATACATTTAGATGTGTAAAAATGGCACCATTGAGGTAGAGTTAATTTTGCAACTCTCTCATAGGATTCATTATATGATTTAAGGAAGATCCTGCCATCAACAAAATAGCAATGCTAAAATATTTGAATTGAAAAACTATCTTAAAGACAAAATCATTTCATTTATTTTATAAATAAGTGTTAATCCTTTCACTAGAAACTATTAATAAATGATATATAATGACCATGGTAAAGATGTATATTCTAAATTTGTTTATTTTGAAAGTTATTTAAATAAAATTTTATATCATTTATATTTATTAATAATTTGTAACCCTCGCTATTGGACAACTAGACTAATTAACTCAAGGAACCAAATTCCTAGACTTAAATTAAGTAAAAAAATTGACCCTTATTAAATAATAATCTTAAAAAGAAATAAAATTAATTACCTAATCATTTTATTATAATAGTCACTAAATGTTTGAATTAACTAATTTTTTACAAGGAAATATAAGTTTCTATTAAATCTTTTAGTTTACTTTTATTTTTTCTAGACTAATTATATTTAGTTTAGTAAGTTAAAGCATAAATAAAAAATCACAATTTACTTTAAAATCAATATTTGAATTGTAATTTAAATGTTCTAAAAAAATGAGCAAGTTATATCATTCATAGGATAATAATTAAAACTAACCTTAGATCTATGAAAATTTACAACAACCTTAATCCTAAAAGAAAAATAAAACTATAGAGTTTCTTACCATGGCTTAGACAATTAGGAACAATATCTTTCATCAACTAAAAATTAAAGAGATTATTCAATAGAATCTACAACTATTTGAAGATTCCATAATTGTACCTCTAATTAGAGACCATAATAATGATATTTTATTAATACCAAGGACCATTATTCATCCCAACAACAGTTCCTATTTATCGCCTATGCTTATGCTTAAGAAAAAGGATGATCCATGAAAAATATTCTCACATTACAAGAAACTAAACAAGATCACTCATAACTAAGGGAGAAGCCAATATGAGTAAGAGTGATAGGGTTTCAATTACCTATGATGATGGCATTATAGAAGGATATGAGCATTCAAATGACAAGGGAGATTGAGTTGTTGAAGATGACTACCGATGGCTTCATAAGCGATTTCTCTCCCTTGCATTCTATTTAACCTCCTCACCCTAATTTCTTTCTTTCTTCCTTCTTGGATATTTGAAATGTATTTTTACATCCTTAGTTGAGTGTACGACCCTATTGGTCATTGCAATTGGGATCCCTCATTCTATGTGCCTAAAGAGGGAGTATGTGAGAGTTGAAGCTTCCTATTTTTTCCTCATGCTCAAGTTAAAAGGTATGTATCTATCTAGTACTATGATATAAAAGCCTCCCCCTAGTGTGACTTGTAGATTAGTGTTCATGAGGATATCTTCATTGGTGCCCCCTTCTCCCTCCCTTAGATCCTTCACACTTTATTTTAGAGTGGTATTTATTTCATAAAGTGGTGATGAGATTTTCTACGGAGACACTATTCCTCCCTTATCTAATTTGGTGCCAAGATCAATGTTGTCTTTGTATCCTACCTCATTTATGGATCTTTGATGACTTGGTGGTTATATCTTCTACTTTGCTATACACTACTCATTTTGGGTGACTCCATGGTATTTGATGCATTTTTTTTCTCCTAAATTGAAGATGGATTTCCTTCCTACTTCTCCCCTTGTGTTAAACTCTACACTTTCTATTCTTTCAGTTGTGGGTGGGGTTTAAACTCTTTGTTTCATGGGTGTGTTTTTTGCACATTAATTTGGTGTTAGCTTGTGTAAAGGTTCTACTTAGTTTAAAATGACTATTTCTCTAATTGTTTGTTTGTTCTGAATATATTAAACCGAGAGAGGCCCAAATATTTACATTTCATTGTTGGTTTGTTAATGGTAAGGGAATGCTATGGTTTTAATATCATATATTCCTAAGAATATATTATACATTCTTAAGTATACTAAGTTAAGAACTTATGGCATCCTTAAGCTTAAATTAATATTAGTTAAGATATTAACCTATTTTAATTAGGATGAAGGGGTATTTTCTTATTTAGTTAATCCTATAAACAAATTAGAGAAATATTTCCCATATCATCATATCATCTATTATTGAATTCATATCTTATTATTTGATTATTGGAAGCACATTTGAATACCATAAACATAATATATTATTTTTTGTTTGATATGATTTTACATTGAATGACAAATGACTTGATAAAGCCTTATTTTCCAAAGAAAAACTTCCTACAGAAATGTAGCTATTAAAAAGTAACATTAAAGTAATTTATTGATTTATTTATTGGCCAAAAAAATAAAAAGATAACTTACGTTAATGTAATATTTTCCAAGAGACATGAACACATATTAATTAGGATGACCGGGTATTTTTCTGCATAGTTAATGCTATAAATAAATGAGAGAACTCTCTCCCATGTTATAATATCATCTATTATCAAATTCATATGTTATTATCTGATAATTAGAAGTCACCCCCTCAAAGTGGTCTACTGTATTTATGATTATTGCATTTATTTCTAAGAAATTTCATAACAAATTAAAACATCCATTATGAACTATTTATTTCAACTATTCTTTGTATTTTGTGGAAAATGTGAATTTTCAAATAATGAATAATGTTTTCAATGGTGTATGTAGGGCTAAACTTATTCTATTTCACTTTACATATATTGTCTTTTCTTCTTGCTCATTTATTCATTTTACTAAGAAATCTAAATGATTTTTATATCTTTATTCTATTTAGGGTTTCATTATTTTTACCCTTCCATTCATTCCCTTTTGTGCCCCTTTTGTAAAATTAATCACAAAGAGGAAGATACTTTTCTCAAATATATGAAAAAATCACTCATTCAATGGTAATTTTTTCTATTGTTTTCTCTCAAATATAGAGGAAAATTACTCATTAAATGATTATTTTTTCTATTCTAGCAAGTACATGTTTGCTTCAGAAGAATAAGACAAAAGGTTGCATCAATATATTCACTTGTTAATAAGTTGTGGACCTAATCCATCTAGAAATGCGGCCTAAGAGAACATGAATATAGTGAAACAAAGAATTCTCCAAAGGTTTTTATAGACACCATAGTGCTTACAATATCATCAAATATCGAAGATCAAGGTAAGCATGTGCAATTATAAAATTTACATAATTTACAATTTTAACATTGTATCTTACACTTATATTATTCTTTTCCTCATCTAGCACATTCTTAGGTCCATTCAATCATATCCTATCCCTTTTCTTAAGTTATTGGTGCTAATATGAGATTTTCTTATTGTACTTTTATGTTTTTTGCATAAGTGAATATTTTCTTTTTGTGTTAACCCAATATCCTCTTATCATTTGAACCATTTTTGGCCTTTCTATACTTCGAAAAAAGTGGGAAGCATGGAAATCTATATGTTGTATTAACAACCTCTAATTTTGTAGGTGCAAATTGTTCGTTTGCTTCTAAATTTGTAGTTTATTGTTGCCTAAAAGTGCAAATATAATTAACATTGGATCTATTTGATAAATCTCAACAATTTGATTTTTCCATGCTTCTGCATTCTCCAAATATTCTCACCTTTGAGCCTTTATCTCTCTCTCAATCTCTCAATCTTTCATTCTACCATTCTCAAGTTTTTTTCAAGCTATTTTAGCCTATTATTGAGAATTTGAGTAGTATATTTGTATATTCAACATTATCTTCTATGATCTATTTTTTCCAAAAGAGGTGAGTTGCATGCTTAGATTACTGTAGATGAAAAATGAATCTAGAAGTCTCCCAAAGATCAGAGACAAAATCACATTATCATCATCGACATTCTCTAAGCTATTAAATAGACCAAATGCAAAATATTTCACAAGTCATGCACAAGATATTTAATAGATCATATACAAGATACTCAACATGCTATATATATAGAACCTCTTCAGCTAGAGGAAAGAACTAGCTAAAACAGAGAAATCATGATGATTACCTTTATAAAAGACACCCTCAGAAAACCAGAGCCAAACATGGGATAACTCAAATCACAAAGCCCATATGATACAAAATAAGCCAAGAAGAAGGTCAAATACAAAATTATAGACCACCATCTCTGACCAAAATAGGACTATTAGCTAGGCACATCCCTAGTAGAGTACTTCCAAAAGGTTAAAGTAAACCACACATAACAAAACTATAAATTTTCATCTAAACCTACACAATGTAGTCAAATCTAGGTAGAAAAAAAAGAAGTAAACTTGTAGATAGAGAGAGAAAATTTCAGAGAAGAATGAAAATAAAACTATTTCATCAATTCATTGATAATTTACAAATGAATGAATTACAATCTATAAAACCTCTGTGAAAACATTAAATAGAGGAAAAGAAAGGGCTTTTTAGGAAACAAAAAATCCTTTGTTAGCTTACAATAAAATTGAGCAAGAGTTCATATTTCAAATCACAAGAACAAAGCATGCAATAAATAAAGCTCTGTAAAGCAAGGATAAAGCTACATTTTGGAGATTGCAGATTGCACTAACAACCCCCTTTTAAGTCTAATAAAGGGGACTAAATACTAAAGAAAGAGGAAAGAGGAAAGAGGGAAAACCTAGTGCGAATAAAACCCCCCCTCAAAATAAACAATAGCATTTTCTATGCTGAAATGTCCTTCACCCCAAGAAGGTCTTAGAGAAAGTGAAAATGAAAAGATAAAATAAGGGCCCATTTGTGCCTCCACAAAGAAGAGAAAGAATATCAATACAAAATGTAGCATGGCAAATACTATAGTAGGTTCCTTTGCAAAAAATGACGCCTCTTCCTTTTAGAAGATAAAAAGCTCAAGTTGTCAAACTTCTGAATTCTCACTCAGGTGAAATATATGAAGGAATCAAAATGAAAGGTTCTTGAAATACTCATATTTCTCCAACTGATGCTAAACTGCAACTCTTCCATACAAGACTCAAGAACAGCGACCACTGAAGTGAGATTTGTTTGGATGTGAATCTTGATGTGTCAAGATAGTAGCATGGAGTGGCTCAGAGAGGACAACAAAATCCAAACCAAAAGAATATGCATCTTAATGTGAGATAACATAATTAGAGAGATAGCATGTGTCCTCAAAGTTTTCATCATGATCAAGGAGAGATTCAACAAACAAAACATGAATGTCTAATAGGAAGATATCTATCTCATAAAGAGGACAAAAATGAGCCTATTGAAGAGAATTTGACGTAGAATTTGAAGAAGCCAAAATCTCTATCAAATTGGTAGGTGGAGGTGACCGCATAGTTGCTAATATTGGAGGTGTAGAAAGAGGAGAAGAAGGAGGATATGTCTCTATCTACTCAAGACAATTAAGACTCTTCCAATAAGAAATTTCCTCTTTAGTGTCATCATCATTATCAAGGGAGAGAAGCATGCAACTAAAACTCTCACACTTTAAAAAATCATTCCTCTCGTACTTATAAAGTAGGTGATATTCTGTTACCATAAAATAGCATCAGACGTAGGTAGGAAGTAACCGAGATGTGGGCAAATGAGTGGTCATCCATATGTGATGTCATGAATTGCAAGCATTGAGTATAAAGAAAAACAAGAGTAGGAGACAAAGCAATACCATAGTTCTTTCTTTTCTCTTTTTCATTTATTATAGTGGTAGTCAAGAATATATGAGAAATAATTAGATAGGTAATAGTGTATAAAAAATTAAGTGAACTATCTCGAATTCACAACATAGAAAACATATTAAAGAAGAATTAAATTCTAAAGTTTTGCAAACATTTTCAATTATTTGGAATGCATGGTATTTTATTCATGTAGTTGGAGAATTTAATATTTAGTGCCATCCAAGTGATTGTTGATCTTCAAATGCTCTTTGGGGATTCCCTACAACTAAGAACATAGATAGACAAGAAAAAAATGTTAGTGTAAAAATTTAGCTCTACTAACTAAATCATTCTTTCTTCCAGGGGCTCAAACATTTCTAATTCTTCAATCTACAAAAATTTATAAACTGGAAGCAAATTATTCATAGGTAATCTGGCTTTTATTCCATAAACTAGCTCAAAAGGGGATGTACCAATGGCCTTTTTATAGTCACCCTGTTAGCCCATAAAGCCAACCTAATCTTTTGATCTTAGGACCTTTTATTTTCCTCTAGGATCTTCTTGATGATGTTGAGGAGATTTTTATTACTCGATTCTGCTTGGCCATTTCCCTGTGGGTAGTATGGTGAAGAGTATGACATAATAGTTCCATAATTAGCACAAAACTCTGCAAAATCCTCATACCTAAAGCACATAGCATTGTCCATGACTATTTTAGCTGGCACACCAAACTTTGTTATTATATTATTCATCAAAAAGTTGATGACCACTTTACTAGTGGCCAGTTTGGTAGGTATGGCTTCAATCCACTTGGTGAAATAATCTGTAGCCACAAGGATCCATCTATGACACCTGCTTGATTTTTCTACTATCTATCCAATAAAATCAATGCCCCATTGAACAAAAGGGGCTTCAACTGTGACAGAATTCAAAGGAAAAGCACTAGCATACTTTAGTTTAGAAGAAAACCTTTGACAAGGATCACATTTTTGAACATATTTATGAGCATCCTTGAACAAAGTTGGCCAATAATACCCTACTCTGATCATCCTACTAGTAGTAGTCTTAGCTAAATAGTGGCCTTCACACACCCCATTGTGCATCTCTTTCAGAACCTTCTCAGCTTGGAATTCATCCAGGCAAACCAGTAGCATCCCATCACTATTCCTCCAATACAGGTCTCCCTAAATAAGAACATATTTCTATGATTTTAACTTTAATGTTCTCATTTGGTTGTGTGTCATACCTTCTAGAGATGAGGCATTCTTCAAGAAATATACCACATCTGAATACCACAGCTGCCTCTCAATACTAGTGACCAGGACTTCCTTAGTTTCAACATTATTAACATCAATAGTAACCAAATTTGATTCAACCATCAATTTTGCAAGCCCTAACCTTCTTACCAGTTTGGTGATCTTGATTACTAAGTCAAACTCTTGTATCCTAGTTATCCATCTGCATCTCTTTCTAGTTACTTCAGACTGGGACAAAATATCTTTCACAACTGCATGTGGTACCTAGGCTACAATTTGAGCATTTACCAGATAAGGCCTAAATGCTTTTACAGTTTTGACTAGAGCATATGCCTACTTCACCATGATTTCATATTTTAACTCAGTAGCCTATAAAGATTTTCTATAGAAAGCAATTGGATGTTCATATCCTTCATCATCCTTTTGAAGTAGAACTGCTGCTACTGTGTGATAAGAATCAAAATAAAATAATGAGAAAGGCTTACTATAATCAAGGGACTTAAGCAATGCTGCTTCCTGAATATCCTTCTTAATTTTGTCAAAAGCCTATGCCGCTTCTTCATCCCAAGAAAACTTTGCATCTTTTTTAAGTAATTTAACAATAGGCTTAACGATTTTTGCAAAGTTATATATAAATCTCCTAATAAAATTCACCTTGCCCAAGAAAGATGAAATCCCTTTAACATTCTTTGGCTGAGGTACATCATTTATAGTTTCAATCCTTTCAGGGTCTATTCTAACCCCTTCCTTGGAGACAATATGCCCTAATAGTTTTCCTTCAATTACAACAAAGTGGCATTTCTTTTGATTTAAAGATACACCAAACTCTAAGGCCTTGCAAAATATTTTTTCCAAATGATGACAGTGGTCATCTTCATTCTTTGAGAAACATGTCAAATCATCCTGGTAAACCACCATTATGATGTTAATAAACTACTTCAAAGCTACATCCATTGCTCTTTGAAAAGTAGCTCTAGCATTCTTTAGGCCAAATGGCATTGTCACATATGCATAAGTACCCAAGGGGTAGTAAAAGAAGTCTTAAATTGCTCAAAATCCTTTACTAATGCTTGATTATAACCTGAGAACCCGTCCATCATTGACAATAGATCACAACCAATTACCCTTTGTAACATAGCCTCCATATTTGGGGAAGAATAATTATCTTTCAAAGAAGCAACATTAAAATTTCTAAAATCCACACAATGCCTTATGTCCCCATTCTTCTTTCTCATAAGTACCAAATTGGACACCCATGAAGAATGTCTTATAGGTTTTATAATCTCCCCTTCGCTTAACTTGGTTAATTCTTGTTGCATTTTGGTCTCCAAAAGGGGGTTAATAGGTCTTTGCTTCTATCGAAAAGGCTTAGCATGAGCATGCAGAGGAATTTCATGTTGAAATAAGTCTTGTCTATATGCCTTTAGGTCCTCATAGGACCAAGAAAAACATATTTATACCCTTTTAATAAGTTAATGAGGTTGGTCCTAATACGGTGAGATAGGTTCTTCCCAATATACACCAACTTAGGGGATGCTTCTGTCCCTAAGTTCAGCTCATCCAGCTCCTCCAACTTTGTAGATGATACTTGATGTAAGTGACCATCACTATAACTGAACATACCCTCTAGTTCAACTAGCCCTTGTTAGGGCCCAGAGACAACTAAGAGGGGGGGTGAATCAGTTGTCCAATAAATTCAACCAAAATTAACTTAACCAAAACTTAATGCTTAATGTCGATAAACCAAACTTTATGCTGGTAGATAGTTTTATCAGTTTAATTGCAGTACTGGTAAAGATTAATGCATGAAATAGAAACACAAGAACATCCACAACACATAAGACAAATATTTGTACGTGGAAACCCTGTAAGGGAAAAAACCACGGTGGGAAGCCTTACCCACAATCAAATGATACTAATACAGATAGTATGTGTGTACAATATGGACTCTGCATATGCAGAAAGGACAACTGCCTAGAGCTCACTACTCAATCACAAAATGGGAGTCACAGTGACTACAATTGGATGGTTAAATCTAATGATAATGTACTGTACAAAATAGCATCTTCATACGCTGGATTTAGTATCAGTTTAGTTCACATTATCTTCCTCAAAACCTTCCTTCAACCTTCAAATCATGTCTGCATGTACGGCTCTACTTATTTTCAGATATCTCCAATTACAATCCTTTCTCAATCGCATATTAATCTCACAAATGAGATCTTACATTTATATTCAAAGCTAAGACCAAATGAATAGGTCATCTCACTAAAAGATATTACAATAATTACAAAGAAATCAATAAGTGATGCATCAAGTCCACTCAATGCTTTTACAATAATAATAAATCATCTTCATAACGTGTCGTGCTGATCTGGAATAAATATTCTTGTCGGTGCATAACCTAGACCTATTTGCTGGTAACAACAAATATGCAAGCCCGAATAGATCAATAACCAAATTGCCAAAAACCAAGTGATCAAATAATGTCTTCGACATAACTAGGTAGTTTCTAAGTCATTCCAAGTGCCGGTGAACAATATAATCTATCGGTGACTGTGCATAAGTCTCTGACTCACCGGTGAATAAAACAAAGATCTCCAAGTGCTGATAAGTGTTGACAAGTGTTGACATCAATGACAAAAATATATCAACATATTCAAAATACCAACAATCTCCCCCTTTGGCATTGATGGAAACACAAGATGGAAAAACCATCAAAGTGCTAAAATAGAAATGCCAAAAACCAAAAAACCAACAATCTCCAAAGAGATCTTTAACCAAAAATCAAAAAATACATAATGTCTCTCCCCCAGGAAAAATATCTCCCAATAATATCTTTCCCAAAAATGTTTTTCCATAATATCTCTCCCCCTTTGACATCAAATGCCAAAGCAATACAAAACCAAATACAAAATACCAACTCATTACAAAATACCACCTACTCCCCCTGAGAAGTAGCTCTCCTCATCAAAGCCGAAAAAATATTTCTTTGTTAATTCTATCCGTTGATGAAAAACATCAACTATCTAAGTCTCTACCGGTGGGGGTAGGACTCCAAGCTACTCTCTGAGATATTCAAAAGTCTCCTAGGAAAAGGCTTTGTAAAAATATTTGCAATCTTCTCTTCAGTATTCACATAAACCAATTTCACTTCTTTTGCTTCAACATTTTCTTTCAAAAAATTGAATTTGATAGAAACATGTTTAGTTTTTGAGTGAAATACCGGATTCTTAAATATATCAATTACTACCATATTATCACAGTAAATAGTTATAGGTTCCTTGCATTTTACCTTTATGTCCTTCAACATTTGTTTAATCCATAGCACCTATGTACAATTGGTTGTTGTTGCAACATATTCTGATTATGTTGTTGATAAAGATGTACAACTCTATTTCTTGCTCAACCATGAAATTAATCTGCTACCAAGAAAAAATGCTCCACTGGTGGTACTTTTTCTGTCATCTACATCTCCTGCCTAGTTAGCATTTTTGTATGCACATAAATGAAAATTTTCATCTCTAGGATACCATAAACCAAGATTTTTAGTGCCTTGTAGGTACCGAAAAATCCTTTTCATTGTTGATTCATGATTTTCTTTAGGATTGCTCTGAAATCTTGAGACAATACATACTGCATTCATAATATCAGGTCTTGTTTGTGTCAAATATAGTAAACCTCCTATCATAGACTTGTATCTAGTCGGATTAACAGGTGTTGATGCATCCTTCAAAGATAGTTTATCAGTTGTAGTCATAGGTGTGCTTACTAGTTTAGCGTTTTCCATGCCAAATTTCTTTAGTAGTTCCTTTAAGTACCTAGATTGACATAGGAATATACCTTTTTCAATCTGTGAAATCTGCAATCCTAAAAAGAATTTTATCTCCCCAATCATAGACATTTCAAATTCTTGTTGTATTTTGTTAGAAAAGTATTTACCCAATCCACCTTCTCCTCCAAAGATTATATCATCAACAAAAACTTCAATAACCAAGATGTCTTCATTAGTCACTTTGTAGTATACATTGTTGTCAGCATTACCTTTAGTGTATCCAATCTTCAAAAGATATTTGTCTAATCTAGCATACCAAGCTCTAGGAGCTTGTTTTAGTCCATATAAAGCTTTCCTTAACCTGCAAACCATATCATTGTTATTTGTAAAAAAAAATCCATCAAGTTGTTCAAAGTAAACTTCTTCAAGATCTCCATTCAGAAATGCACATTTAACATCCATTTGATATACTTTATAGTTCTTGTGTGCTGGAAAAGCCAATAAAAGTCTGACTGCCTCAATTCTAGCTATTGGTGCAAAGGTTTCATTGTAATCAATTCCTTCTTTCTATGAATATCCCTTACATAGTAATCTTGCTTTGTTTCTGATTACCTTTCCATCTTCATTAAGTTTATTTCTGAAAACTCATTTATTTCCAATTACATTTTTGTCTTTAGGTCATGGAAAATGACCAAGTATTATTCCTTTCAATTTGTTCCAATTCATCATCCATAGCTTTAATCCAATATTTATCTTCACATGTCTCATTGATTGATGTAGGTTCAATTTGAGAAATAAGGCATACCTCTTCATTTTCCAATCTTCCTCTAGTCATAACTCCTTGAAATTTGTTTCCAATTATTTGATCTTCAGAGTGGTTCAATATTACATACTGGGGTGTTTTTATATGCTCCTATTCTTCAGTGACTGTTGAATCCTTAGATGATGCCAGTGTAATTGGATCACCATTCTATACCAGTGTACTCATAGTAGGTTCATTTGTGATTATCTCTTTTCCTGGTTTAGAGTCCATGTACCTTGAATTTCCTCTAAACTGTTCATCGATCTTCACCTTTGCACTCTCAACAATTTTCTGCAATCTCTTGTTTAAACATCTATATGCCTTTCTCTTAGATGAATAACCAAGAAATATTCCTTCATCACTTTTAGGATCAAATTTGCCAATACACTCATCTCTTCTAATATAGCATTTACTTCCAAATATTCTGAAATATTTAAGAGTAGGAGTGTTACCAAACCATAGTTGATGAGGGGTCTTACCGGTTTCACCTTTGATGTGAACTCTGTTGAATGTATAAACTATTGTATTGACCACTTCTCTCTAGTATATATGAGGTAGATTTGCTTGTGATATCATACTTTTGGCTGCATCCAAGATAGTTTTGTTTTTCCTTTCAACAACTCCATTCTGCTAGGGTGTCTGGGGTGCTGATAGCTATCTTTTGATCCCATTCACTTCATAGAATGTATTAAATTCCTTAGATGTAAATTCACCTCCTTGATCTGATCTCAAACATTTGATTTTCTTGCCGGTTTCATTCTCTACCATCACTTTGAATAGTTTGAATTTCCCAAATGCTTTAGATTTCTCCCTGAGAAAAGTAACCCAACACATTCTAGAATAGTCATCAATGATTAGCATAAAATACCTATCTCCTTGTATACTTCTAGTTCTTGCTGGACCACATAAATCAGTGTGAATTAAATCAAGAAAATTGTTATATTTCTCTAGAATACTCTTGAAAGTTTCTCTAACTTTCTTTCCAACTTGACATTCCTTGCATACCGGATTGTGAGGTTTAACAATCT
The DNA here is from genome assembly GCF_030272615.1 of Cryptomeria japonica. Taxonomy (NCBI): domain Eukaryota; kingdom Viridiplantae; phylum Streptophyta; class Pinopsida; order Cupressales; family Cupressaceae; genus Cryptomeria; species Cryptomeria japonica. Next base: position 85,915 of record NW_026729214.1, on the reverse strand, counting down.
TAGGTAAATCTCTTACTGCCTTAGTTGTACTAATTTTCACAGTGGAATAAAAATCTAAATGACAAAGTCTCTTATGCCATAACCAACTTTCATCAATATGTGCAATCAAACATGGTTTCTCATTGTTATTCAAATGAAAGATATTACCTCTAGTTTGATTACTAGTTGGAATTTCTAAACTAGTTCTGTTTAAGATTTTGCATTTACCATTCTTGAATTGTAACTGAAATCCTTTTTCAACTAATTGACCAACACTCAAAATATTATTCTTCAAACCTTCAACATAGTAAACATTATCAATATTGTGCTTACCATCAAAAGATATAGTTCCTTTCCTTTTGATCATACAAGCTTTATCATCTCCAAATATCACTAGACCTCCATTGTAATCCTGAAAGGTTAAGAATTTACTCTTATCACCAGTCATGTGATGTGAACATCCTGAATCAATAATCCATTCATCCTTATCTTCAACTTTAGCTTCCAGGGCCTCCTCTACCGGTTGTACAGTAGGTGTCAGATGATCTTTTGTTATAGCAACAAAAGCCCATCCATTGTCTGCAAGATCCTCATCAAAATAATTAGTGACTCCTTCATTAACATAATAACATGATTTGTCTCTATTCTTCTTAAACTTGTATCTCTAATTATCAGGGTTAGGCTTATATGTTCTCTTAGCTTCTTCTCTTAATCTTACATGTCTATCAGGACATCTAGAAGCCATATGACCTATCTTATTGCAGTTAGAACATTTAAAGGGTGCTTTACCTTCATACTTACTTCCAACTGGACCTTTAGGCATTTCCCTTGCAAATAGTGCTTCAAGCTCTTCCAATTCTTAATTCTCCTTCCTGATATCTTCAAGTTCTCTTGCATAAAAATCTTTCCAATTAGATTTCTCAGATGATGATGATGATGCTGCAAATGATGATGATTCTTTGAAAGCTAGATCTGTCTTAATAGTATCAACAAGACCAAATTCCTCAAGTTCAAAGGCTGAAAGTTTTCCAACCAAAGTGTCTCTAGATATTGATGCATTAGGCATTGTTCTTAATTCATTTATAGCAGTAACTTTCATTTTATATTCCGGTGGCAAAGCTCTTAAAACTTTATAAACAATCCCATCTTCACTTAAGGTTCCTCCACAACATTATATACCCAAAACAATTTCATTTACTCTTTCCATAAAAGAAGAAATCCTTTCATCTTCTTTCATTTTCATATTTTCATACCTGACCCGGAAGCATTCAATTTTTGGAATTTTGACTGTGGAATCTCCTTCATTCAATGTTTCCAATTTATCCCAAATAGCTTTAGCAGTAGATCTATCTGATGGTCCCATGACTTGCTGATCTGACAATGCACTCAAATTTGCTTCTCTTGCTTTGCAATCATTTTCCTCATCTTTAGTGAATTTTGGTGGATTAGGTTGACCTTGAGTAGGAGTAGTCTAGCCATTATTTGTAACATCCCATATGTCCTTTCCAATGCAATTCAAATGTGTCTCCATCCTGATCTTCCATATGCCATAATTAGTTCCATCAAGTTTCAAATTGTCCTTCATGAAATAGTTAGAAGACATTGGATCTCCTCAAGCTATTAAACTTTTGCAAAAAGAGGACTAGGCTCTGATATCAATTGTTAGGTTTAACCAAAACTTAATACTTAATGCTGGTAAACCAAACTTTATGACGATAGATAGTTTTATAAGTTTAATTGCAGTACCAGTAAATATTAATGCATGAAATAGAAAGACAATAAATCCACAACACATAACATAAATATTTTTACATGGAAACCTGTAAGGGGAAAAACCATGGTGGGAAGCCTTACCAACAATCAAATGATACTACTACAGATAGTATGTGTGTACAATATGGACTCTGCACATGTAGAAAGGCCACCTGCCTAGAGCTCACTACTCAATCACAAAATGGGAGTCACACTGACTACAATTGGATGGTTAAATCCAATGATAATGTTCTGCACAAAATAGCATCTTCATATGCTGGATTCAGTACCAGTTTAGTTTTGATTATCTTCCTCAAAACCTTCTTTCAACCTTCAAATGATGTCTATGTGTATAGCTCTGCTTAGTTTTGCCTATCTCCAATTACAATCCTTTCTCAATCGCATATTAATCTCACAAATGAGATCTTACATTTATACCGAAAGCTAAGACCAAATGAATAGGTTGCCTCACTAAGAGATATTATAATAATTACAAATAAATCAATAAGTGATGCATCAAGTCATCTCAATGCATTTACAATAATAATAAATCATCTTCATAATGTGTCGTGCTCATTTGGAATAAATATTCTTGTCGGTGCATAACCTGGACCTATTTGTTGGTAACAACAAATATGCAAACCCGAATAGATCAATAACCAAATTGCCAAAAACCAAGAGATCAAATAATGTCTTCGACATAACCAGGTAGTTTGGAAGTCATTCCAAGTGCCAGTGAACAATATAATTTATCGGTGAACCAAATACCGGTAACTATGCATAAGTCTCTAACTTGCCAGTTAACAAAACAAAGATCTCCTAGTGCTGATAAGTGTTGACAAGTGTTGACAAGTGTTGACATCAATGACAAAACCATATCAACATATCGAAAATACCAATAGTCCCTTGGATATTTCATTTGTCTCTAGCTACACTATGTCACTTCCAAAAATTGTTTCCTGTCCATCTACTACTTCCACCAATGCATTACAATCAATATTTTAACCTTCATAGTCATCTATGCATTGTACAAATCTAAGGATGTCTTCATCATCCTCAAAAAGTTTCCAATTGTACACATTATTTGGGATGGCTGGTCTAGCTTTTGTCTCAATTATTGAAACTCCAGTCAACGTTACATCATCATTCTTTAATGCAACATTAGCTAAAATATCTGTCAGAATATTCTTAGACCTTTCAATCTAGTCAATGGAAAATGCATCAAAGTGTTCAATGACATCCCAAACAACATGCTTGTACCTTTTTAACTTATCATTTTTAGATGCATATCTTGACCTTATCTGAGACACTACAAGTTTAGAGTCTCCATAAACCCTTAATAACTTGATCCCATGCCTTTTAGTAATTTCTAAGCCTAATAATAGAGCTTCATACTCAGCTATGTTGTTTGTACATTAGAATGCTAACATAAAAGAATACTTGAAGGTAATACCTGATGTGGAAAAAAATAGCACTCCCACTCCAAACCCTTCCTTAGAGAAATCTCAATCAAAATACATCTCCCATAGGCCTTCTTGTTGGGATTCCAACTCATCAACCATAAGATCAGTATTCTTCAACTGAGGTTGAATGGGTTCGATCCCAAAGTTATCAAGATCCACATCAATCATGCAATTAAGCATGTTTGGGTCTATTTTTTCAATAACAAATGGGGCACATGGTTCTCTGTATAATTTTATAGAATTCCCATTCACTAGGATAGTTGCATATGATAAATCTAGTTGAAGATTTCCTCAAACAAAAATAGCCGACTGTCTAGACAAGAGCATGCCACAATGGGGCTTGGTGTCTGTAACTATTACATTCATTTTATAAGTAGCATCAGGGAATGCTGCTATTTTTACTTCTACGTCTTTCATAGTACCCACAATAGGCACTTCTTTATTATCCATTGCATAACACCTCCCATATGAAGTGTGTACTGACAAACCCAGTTCTTTCATTAGCCCATAAGGCATTACATTAGCAGCTACACCAGAATCTATCATTCAATTTTATCAATCTGTTATTTACTAACAGTGTGACATAAAAGGGATCTATCTGAGATGGTTCTTGATTAATAGTAGTGCCCACATAAACTTATGGGACTTGTTGTTCTTGATCCTTCTCATCTTTTGCATTTCCCTTTTTAGAAGAAGCATCTACATCTGATATACTTGAAATCAAAGAAAAATCAACATCTCTATGTTCTTTTATTTTCAGTAGTTCTATCAAAGATACTGAAACTTTCATCTGTGTTAAAGCTTGAGTCATATAAAAAATAGTGTTAACATTAGACTCAACATGAGCTTCAAGATTTTTTTCCTTCTGGTGACTTGTTCTCTTGTCACCAGTGGTCTCTGCCTTATTTCTAGTTGTACCAGTAATATCAAATTTTGCTGAACTACTCAACTGATCACCTTTAGCCTGACTATCTTTGATAGAAGTTTTGTTCTCAGTGGACCTCTTAGAAGAAGTTTCTTTAAAAAATAGAGAACTAGGCATACCTTGACTTCCATCATCTTTGTTGCTTCTCAAATTATAGTTATGCTTATCTTTAGCTATTGTAGCCTTAGTGAGATTCTTGACTTCCTCCTCACTAGGCCTTCTATGATAAACCTCTTGATCTTCTATTGTGACTACATTCAAAGTGGGATGCCAATAAATTTGTCAATTGCCCTTGGTAGTTTGTATTGTTGCTCGAGACATCATATTCACTTGCTTCATCTTCTAAAGACTCACAGTCACTGTCCATAGTATACTCAAACATATTAACTGTAGGTTCATCCTAATTTCTCATGGATTCATTTATAGCTTGAGCCACAACACACTGATAGGAGGAATGTGGCCCATCACATGCCATACACCAAGGGGTATTTTCCATATTACGTGCATTTCCTCCCTTTAAAGGATCAGGGGTGTTCTGATTTTGTGTGCCTTTTTATCTATCTTGTACATGTTTACAATCTTTCCATGCAGTGTTATATGGCATATCATGCAATCTAGTTGGTCTGTCTTGCCAGTTTAGTGAGGCCTCTCAGGTTTAATTAATTTAGCAGTAAGATCCTTGATAGCAATCATTAATTTCTCTATCTTATCCTCTTCTTTAGAGTATTTATTTTGTTGTGATTTTTGTTCCTACAACAATCTTCCATCAGTCCTTCTTCCCTCTTTACCCGATGCGTTTCTATTACTCTCTACATTGATTTCAATTCTAAAAGAATACCTTAAGCTATGTGGGTTCTTATCTTTGAGAATGTAAGCCATCTTAGGATCAAAGGCATTTTAATAAGTGGTTAGACATACATTCTCGTCTAACCTTATACATTGAAGGAGCCTATGCATTGCCTTTTGAAACTATGCATTAAAATCTATAACCATCTCATTATCAGACTTCCTGATATTGTTAAATCCATTGAGCATGAAGCTCACATTTTTCTTATCTCCATATTTCTCTTTAAATAAATTCTTGAATTCCTCCCAAGAGCCAATGTTGTCTATAGGTAACCCTCTGTACCAATCTCTAGCATCCTCAATCAAAGATTGTACAAACAACTTCATGATGACATCCTCAATCTCATGTGCAATTTCATAGTCATTAATCATGTCACCAAAAGATTTCAGATGCTCTTCAACACTAATAGCATTATTCCCAGCAAACTTTTGGAGTTTATCCCTCATTTCAATAGGGACATGGTTTGGATATCCAAGAATTCCATCAAAATACAACTGCCTATATATCTCAACATTTATCGGTCTCCTTTCACTGATTTCTAGTAAATTTATTTCCAGCATTCACCCTTGGGTCTAAACCACCAGCTCAAGGATTTTGATGACTTTTATTATGGGATAGTCTTTGATTGGTTCGATTTGCTGGAATTGTACGTGAGGGAATAGAAAAATTATTTGGGGCAGCATTTGTTTGCATCATTGGTTGAGCATTCAACAAAGTGGCAGAAGTATGTTGGGACATAGAGTTATTTCAGCCTTTTCTAACTCCTTTTGGAAGTCTTCATTTTCTTTCCTTACCTTTTCTACCTCGATCTCATGTGACATTATTCCATGGGGTCCTTCTGCACTTCTTGACACTAGACCCACAAATTTATTCTCCACTACTTTCTACTTCCCTTTGTCAATAATGGGTCTAGCAAGTTGGGGATCACTATGAACCTCCCTACTAGGTTGTGCTACAACTTCAGATGCATAAAAAATCTTTGGATCAAGGATTCCTCTAATAACACGACCTTGCTCTTTACTCCCAGGTTCTTCTTAAGTAAACAACTAAAGTTATGCAATCTATCTTAATAACCTATATCTTTCAATGAGTTTGGCTTTGGTTTCATTCTCCTTTTCCTTTTCCTTTTTCTTTCTTATGGAAATCAATTAATGATACCCTCTGATTTAGAACCTCAATCTCCTGGGAAACTTCATCCTGGTCAGGCAAGGTTTCCTCTGAATCAGACACATTTAGCTAGTCAATATCAACCAGACTGATATTTCCTTCCATAGTTTTGGGAATGGAACTGGCCCTATTACTTGTACTACGCCTATCTCTCCGAGAAGTGCTAGTACTAGACAATCCTTGGTGAAAGGTTTGGATATCATCATTAGTACCAAACAGGCCAGCATGAAAACCCATAATATCATGGTTAGAGTCATGAGAAGAGGCATTAGACCTTGGATATATGGGACGCTTAGAAGAATTACCTATTTGATTACTCTTTTGTTTCCATGACTGATTTCACTAATCAGGAATAATAGTTCCTCTCGAGCCTTTCTTGACTGGTTCAGGTAACCCTTCATGCAACTTCTCTTGAGTGTTTTTCTTCATATCAGACCTAGTATTCCTTCTCCTATTCATCTTGCTAACCCTTTGAAGTGACTGTGATTTTTTCTAAAAGAACATTGGTTTTTTCCTTAATTCAGAGTCACCACCCAATATCTTGGGATTAAAATATATATTAACATAGTGAATCACTTACAAGACACTTGAGAGTGAAATTGTTGATCTTTTAGAAAAGAATAGGATAGTATTCTACGATGCTACAAGATGGATCAAGGATTTATTTAGAAAGATAAGCTCAATAATTTTCAGATTGAAACCAAGGGGACCTGATCTCAACACATTTATACAATAAAGACATAGATCTGCAGTATAAGGCTTATCTTATTTGACTTTCCCCAGCAGAGTTGTCACTTTTGTTGTTCTCCATTATGAAAACTTATGTTCCTTCTCTTTAAAAGTGAAAGCTACTGCCTTTGTGCTGCAATGGAAGAGAACAACAAAAAGTTGAAATAAAGACAACAATATGAGGTTTCAAATGAGGAAATCTCCTACACTTTAATCCTTTAAAAGCTTGGGCAGGTGAACCCTTTTTAGACTATTTTCTTACAAAAATAGGAAAAGGTTTATAGAAAACCAATCTAAATTCCTGTAAACTTTCCTTTCTGACTGGTACAACTAAAACATAAATGGAAAGTTGATTTGACTTTTGAAAAGGACCACAAAATGCAACAAAAACCAACAAGTAAACCAGTGCCTCATTCGGGAAATAGAGTCATCTACAATAGACTGTAACTTGACAAAATAAACTTGTACACCAATCACAAGTTCCTGATCTATCAACTCTTAATATGCCTGACATATACAGAGTCCTATTCTGAACTAGACTTCATCATCAAATCCACACCAAAAATACTAATATCAATGGCTTTATTCAAAGTATATTTATACTTTCCTCCTTGAGGAGAAGACAAAAAACAACTTCATTAGATCCCTATCAAATCATTTAAATAAACAATCTTTGATTATTTAAATAGATTGAACACTAGTACAATGACATAGAGACAATACAAGTCTAAGTTTAAATTCTCTGGACTGTATATGTCATTCCTCTATCAAAATTTTATGAGTACATCATATCAGACTCAGAAATTACTAAGAAAATGGCCTGTATTGATTTTGCCGGAGTTTTGCTATAAAATTGTGACCTCTTTTTTAGATAGCCTTTGTACCCTTTTATAGAAATTAGGATGCAACAAGCTTCCGACTACTAGAAGAAAATTCTTACCCCAACTATCATTTACTCCAAAAGTTACATTGTTGTGCTGTCATAGTTGAGGGAGAAACCTAACATTCTTTCTGGGATGCATGCTTCATTAATTCATTGGACATTCATTTGGAAAATGGCCGAAAGGGTAAGTTCCTATTACCCCAAATCGGTTGTAACAACTGACAACTTCATAATACCGATGTATCATCTTGTGCCAGAGCATTGATGGGTTCTACCTAAGAAAACACACAACCATGCACCATTATGTTCTCTACAAATCTCCTTGAGTACCTCTCACCAACCTTTCACTTCGAAGCAATGTTGGATGGAACTTGCACACTGCTGCCACTTATTCTTTTGAATATTTTAAATTTTGGCACCAACGGACCAGGAAGGCCCTCTTTTTGAGCACCTTTTCTTTAGTTGCCATGTCACGATGTTTAACATTCGAATGTATTTCCATTGCGGTATAGTGACAACCATCTGATCTAAATCAAACCGGCCCAGTCATTAACTATTCTAGCCTTCAAAGCAGGCCCCTTATCTATTTCACTCACCTGCAGACCCCTACCATGTGTCACCTCTGGATTGCCTTTGGATCACCTACAGGCCACTTAGACTTACCATTGGACTTGGGCCTACCTTGGTTCTTCTTCCATGCTCTGCTACGTGGTATCCTGTGATCGGCTCCGGGGTCCCTGTCCTTCCACCTCAGCATGGCCTAGACTCACCACTGGAATGAAGCTCTTCCTTATCTTTTCTTTGTCACTGATCCATGATGATTATTCATTGTGCATCTCTGCATAGCAGATTAGTGACCACCATTGGATCCTTTCCAACCCACTCATTCTTTATTTCCTCTAGATTGCTCTCCTACTAGGTCCCACCTCTTGGTCACCAAGTCGTGCTGCTTAGACATTAAGCAGCTTTCCATTGTGACATGGCGACCACCGTCGAGTCAACATGCCTAACTATTGGATCATCCTCAACCTATTCGGCCTTTATCTCTTCTGAGTGACTCCCTCTATCACTTTGTTTATCCATGCCATGTGTTAATGTTTAGTTTGCCCGCAGATCCATCTAACCGCCATATGGGCCTGCCACTAGATTCAAGCCCACCTTGGTTCTTCTTGTCGTGCTCCACTATGTGGCACATCCTGATTTGCCCCGAGCCCACCTGGATTGCCACACCAACTACCACCTTGCCAGTCACCAAGTCGTGGGGGATAACTATTGGGCATCTTCATCTTGTGGTATAGCAATGGCTGTTGATCTACGTTCAACTTGCTTCATCCTTAGCACCTGAGCCACTCACCCTTTTCTACATGTGCTTTATCGCCAAGTCATGATGATAAATTGGTAGACATCTTTCTATCATGGTATAGCAACCATCATTGGATAGTTTGCATCACCACCCAATTTTCCTTGATCTACTCGACCGTTAACTTTGGTTGATCTGCAAAATTTGGCCGTCTTGAGATGCGCACACACGTGGGGTCCATTCAACCACGAGCCACTTCTTGCGAAAAGCCCTTAAGATTTGACACTAAGGATATATACAACTATGTATTTAAATACTGAAATGCTCCTCCCGACGGTCAATGTGGGATAAATGGTCTACACGCTTGGCGACTGAAATTGTTTCCTTGAACTACGCAGAGAGGATAGTTCTGGTCGAGGGCCTGGACTATACACCTGCCATTGTATTAGCTGAAAGTTTCTTTGAGTCCCATGCCACGCAGGGAGAATTCTATTAAGGGGTTCATGGAATTGGCTCAATTTTTCATGCCTTCAAACTAGGCAATTTAGGTTGATACATCCAGAGGCATACTAAAAGTGCAGAGCAGAATTTTTGGAATGGGCCTCTCAAACTAACAAAATTTTATAGGTCCCAACATGTCTTGCATCCATGATGTCTTTCATGTTTCAGTTTTGAGGTTATATCATCCTAATATTTCACATGTGTTGGATTGGAATTCATTACAGGTGAGGATGGGTGGCTTTCTATAGAGCTCGTGCGCATTCTTCATCACAAAGAGATGTCCCTTAGAGGTCAGAGTGTAGAGCAGGTAAGGGTCTAGTAGGATCCGATTGATGATTCTTCAGCTACATTGGAGGATGCAGTGTAGATGAGAGAGCTATACCCCTATTTGTTCTCAGGCTTCCCAGAGTAAGCCTAGGCAAAGCGGGGGAGGATGTAGTGTCCACCCTTGATTTTACTTATTTTGACTAGAGTTGACTTTTATATTATGCTTGATACACTTATCTAGACTATATTTTGATGATGATTACTCATGTGCTTCAGTGAATTATGATTGGTGTTAGACACTATTGGACATATGCTATTTTGATTATCTATATGGATGTTGGTACTATCATGATTGATCATGTGATTTGATGATATATATACTCGAAAGATTTTATATGCTCACTATGTGATTGATTATTGATAGATTATATTTATCATGGTTTTGATGATGATTATGATTACACTAACCCTACTTCATGATTACATATGATGAGATGTTTATGAGATGTGTTTGACTATCGTTTGATTGTCTTCATGATAGAGACGATTCCACATCACTCATTATGATTGGGGTGTGTCTTCGCAATTCTCTGTCACTTGCTTGTCTATATGTGTATATGTATATGTATATGTGGTATTGTCATTTTATGGTTGCAGGATTTTGCAGGTACCAGACATCGACTCCACCTGGCTTCACAAGTCTGAGTGTGTCTTTAGTTCCAATGGCTTATGTGGTTAGAAGATGGTATGAGTTCCCCTCACATACTCTAGGTCTAAGTTGTTCACCATGAGTAGTCAACGTCTTAACATAATTCGCCATGTCAATTAGTAAGATTGGTCTATTGGATTGAAAGTTCAGTTTATACTGGTTGATTTATTTGTTTATGTTAGAGTGTTTGTGTTGCTCTTGATGTGTAGTTTTATATTTGGTAACGTTTATTTTAATGTATTTAATTTATAAGTTTTGAGTATTTAGTTATTTGGTATTTATATTTATTTGATAATTAACGTTTATTGATTTTATGATTATTTAATATCTGATAAACCTTATTGTTGTTTAATATTTATTTAATATTTGTGATTTAATCTTTAATAGTATTTGATTATTTAATTATTTATTTGACCTTCTATGGTTTGATATTTATTTGATATCTTACATTTATTTGGTTCTTTAATTTATTTTATTAGATTTTGGTTTATTTGATTTAATCCCGAGTTGGATTATTTATTTATAGCTTATGTTTATTTAATAGTTGTTTTTTATTCCTAAGTGGGGTATATGAACAAATAAAATTAAATAAAAATAAAATATTCCCACTTAGCTGGATAAGTATATTTTATTTACTTTACCTACTGTTCACTCTCATTGGTTAAATTCAAAATGGGTGAATAAGTTATATTATATGGTGGGTTGGTTAAATATAGTTCAAAATGGAATATTTTGATTGCCCGAGATTGAGGCTAGGGTTTTGGATTATTGTTGTTTTTTATTTTCATTCCTGTGAGGTTTTTCATGTGGGTTGGCTCTTCTCTAGAAATTTCTCCAGCAAGTTCTCTTCTTGGTTCTAGTTTTCTTCTCTCTTGGTTTTGGCTAGAGCTTCAATTGGATTTGGTTTGGCTTGTGGGAGCTCTTCTTTAGCTTCAATCCATTACTTCAAGTTGCAGGTTGGAGTTCTTCAATTTGAATTTTTGTTTTCAATAGCTTCTTTGTGTATGCATTGCTTCTGCATTGTTTTGGGTCTGGGTTGAAATATTATTTTACTCTATAGTTTTATTATTGCTAAAGGTTAATATTTGGGAGGGAAACTTTATGTTATGAGAGTTTTTTATATAGTTGTCAGGAGATATATACGTATTTAGGTTTTTCCTATGTATGGCATTTCATGGCTTTGTGAAAATTGTTGTGAAGATCTTTGGTTGATTAATCCTTGTTTGGATGAGAGTAGACTGGTTTTCCCTTTGTGAGTCCTTCAGTTGCGATTGTTTGGGATTATCTTTATTGGTTTCTCTATGAGTTTTGCAGTGGTTCTTGTTTTTTTATGCCATGAAGATATTGATTAAATCTTGGTTTATAGTCTGAGATATTTTGGTGTGTTTATACCTATGTATTCATTGTTTCTGAGCGTTTCTTTTCATATATTTTTTGAGCCCTTTTGTAAAGTCTGGATTTTATTATTTTACCCAAAAAAATTCTAAGTATTTTGTAAGTCTTGTGCAAAAGCATTATTTCTGCAAAAGCATTGTTTTTGCAAAAGCGTTGTTTATGTAAAAGCGTTGTCTTATTGTGCATAAGCGTTGTTCTATATTGCATTTGTGCTGCTCTACGTAGCATAAGCGCTGTCACAAAAAACATAAGTGTGAATCTGGAAACATAAGCTCTATTTTAGAATACATATGTGTGAATCTAGAAACATAAGCGTTGTTCTTCTTGACAGAAGTGTTGTTCCTTTTGGCAAAAGCGATCTCCTATGGGGCAAAAGCACTAACCTGTCTGTGTTTTGTATTTTCTTAGTTTTGGTCATTTTTAAGGTATTTTTCCTGAATTGATTGTTGTACCAAAGGCTTTATTTGAGGTCTATTAATATTTTCCAGATTTGGCTTTTATCGTTTTGATGTACTTTGATGGTTTTATCTATATTTACTTCTCTACACCATTGTGGATATTTTAGACTCTCTTCCATGTGGATAGGCCATGGATGAATGAGATGATTACTATGCCATTTTGGACGAGCAAGTGAGTAGGCCTTGCTATGATTTTATCTTTTATTTGATGACAACATTTGATGGCTTGATATGCCTTTGTCTATTGCTAGCTAGGAGGCTCATTTTGCTATATTGATGTTGTTGTAGCCTTGTTTATATTGTAAGAGTACGTGTGGAAGTTGTTGGCTGCATTGAGTATTATTTCCATATAATTATGTTGGTAGAGCCTCTTGTGATTTATTGTTGGACCATTTTAGGAGGAGTAGGCTTCTTTGTGATGACCGAGGTCATGAGAGATAGGCTTGTATGAGGTTCCTTGTAAGGATGCATGAAGTCTAGACCACTAGGGCACATTGGAGTTTTCTATGATTTGTAAATAAGTGATAACATAATAATTAATGGGTTGGGTAGTTAGATTAATTAATAAGATGATAAATTGATTTGTGCCTCATGACTTAGTCCTAGGGAGGATGTTTTAGGATAAGCATGAGAAGGTCATGAAGATGATAAGCTAATCTCCCTTAGTCTCTCATAGGTTGAGATGGCTCCACATGTCCATCAGGCTAGCGCATTGGGTTATTATGCTATTATGTTATGAGGATGGCATGTGATGACACTCCACTCCTACATGTGTTTCCCCTTTTATGAGTTATGATTATGTGTATTGGATGCATTTATGTCTTGATGAGTTTTACACCTCTGGGAGTTCATTCTTGTTGTATGTGTGAGTTCTTGCTTGAGAGTCCTTGTGTGGTTAGTCTCCTTGGTTATAGGTGTCAGCTTAGGTTTAGAGTGTGTGCTGGGACCTTGTGTCATCTCCTAGCACGGGGGGTGGTTCCTTTGGTTCCACATGGTCAGGAGGTTGGTGCTTTTTATCTATTGGGATGTTCTCTTTGATTCTTCTTGCATGGATGTGGATTATTCTTCATGATATACTATGGATGTACCTTGTAGAAGATTTATGTAATGGATAAGATAGAATGCATGTAATGTAACATTCTTGTATATAGTATATGGATTCTTGTAGTAGAAAGAGCTATGCTCATGATCTATTTTATGTACTCGTATTGTAAGATGAATTGTAGTTGGAAATTGGAATTTAGGTATATTATATTTGTACTATTGTAGACATGTGATCTTATGAATCATGGAAATAAGTGGATTATAGTTGGAATAGAATGAAATTGCATTATGGATTAGTTGTATTATTTCATGGAATGTTTAGAGGCTAGTTAAAATGTTAAATAATCTTGAAAGAGGAATATTCATAGATTAATAAGTGAATATGTTACAAGATGTTATTTGGATCTAGTAAATAGGAATGATTCACATAGATGCATTGGTAGAAAGGAAATTGTGCATATAATGAGGAATAAGTAATGTTTTAGGTTGCATATCTCATGATTACAGAATTAGAATATAATGCAGTAATGAAGGTGAAATATACCTATCATGTGTGTAGTATGTTATTATGGAAATTAATTAAGTAATAAAGTTAAAGTACCCTAGAGAAAGATTATTGATGTTGTGTTATTTCTGCTTGTGTTATTTGATGAAATGAGCAATGATGTATGTTCATATTGGTTAATTGGTTAATGAATGTAAATAGATGGAGATGTTATATGTTGCATTAGTTGTTATTAGATGTTGATTAAGAAAAAAATTATCTCCATTTGTATATTATTGTTTAGTTTCTTTAGGGTATTTTGGCGGGCATTATAGTTTGGAACATATAAGGAGAAGAGCCTAAAACTTCATCAGTAATTTAAGAGACCAATCGTTCAAAAGAAGGCCTCGAAAGAGGTTTAAGGTTTTGCAAAAAGCATCGGGATATCAAAAGAGGTTGTCCAGAAAGAAAGAGAAGAAAACATTACCTTTGAAGGGCAATCAATAAGAGTTAAGAAGGAACCAAAAATAGTCCCTAAGACAAAAGCTAGAATTAGAAGTACTACTCCCATCTCTCGGCCTCTCAAGCCAAAATCATTAGTTAAGCCATCCGATGGAGTGCAGATGAAGAAAATAGTCAAATTTGTTGTGGTTGACAGAGAGGAAAATGAATCAGATGAGGAAGTAGGAGAAGTAAAGGAAAAATCTCCTAAGGCCACCAAGGGCTGTAAGGAAAATCCATCTGACAGAACAAGATCCAACAAGAAGCAAAAATCTAAGCTTGATGAGGCATTGAAGTCAGGAAAACTTCAAGGTAATTACACTATTGTGCCTCCTATTACAGTAGAACAAATTGTTAATTCAGTTGTCAAAGAGGGTAATTTGAAACCACTATCTGAGTAGTATGAATTTTTTTATGAAAGTGGGAAAAGGTCATTAGAAGAACCCATAGTTGAATACATGAATGTATATATTAAATCCTTGATAGAGTTATCATCTATAATTTTGAAGAGTTTGTATGACAGTTTGGACACTTAGAGATTAACTGCAAATAAAGAAGATGATAAATTGAATGAATACATAATAGCCAATTTGTGTGTAGTTATTACTAAGGAGGAGATAGATAGATTACTCTAGTTAGCCAAGGATAAGTTTCATAGTAAGCATAGAGTAAACAAGATCATGTTCGGTAAGATTGATGAAGTGGCTATGAAAACTGAGAAGATTTGCACTGTAAAATTTTTGCAAGAAAATAAATATGAAGTCAATCTGACAAAGGATCAAGATGACACCCATCTGAAAACTTAGCAGACCAAGGTGAATATACTTTCAATTCTAGAAGAGCCTCTAGTTCAGTAGGGAGTGGGTGATACTTATGTTTCAAAAGTTAAATTAGTAGATCATGTAGAAGCCAATGCTCTGAAAGATAGTAGAATGGAGAATGATGTAGGTGTGGGTGAAGTTGATAAAGCAGATAAAGTTGAAATCCCTCCAACACCTAAAAAGGAAGTAGTTGGAGAGGAATATGTGGAGAAGATTGAGGTCAAGGTTGAAACTGAAGCAAGAGACACTGAGACTATGAAAGGTAAACAAGTCATTGATGACCCAGAGTTTATACAAGTACCAATTAACCTTGCTTCTCTATCTCCCATTTAGAAACTTTAATTGGCAGATTTTGCTCAAGACAAATCCATTGAAGACCTTTTAAAATATCACCCTAAAGATAGTTTGTTTTTTATTAAGGAAAAAGCAGGTTTTAGAGGAACTCGAAACCACCAAGTTATAGACAAAAATTAAAATTAATAGTCTAAGTTCACCAATGCAGAAAAGTTGTCAAACAGACAAAAAGATAGAGAACTAGACAAAAAGATAGCAAAAACTAAAACTAGAAAAGCATTAACCTAAATACTTAATATTCCCATCTATCTCAATCTCCAGAGTATTCATCTCTTGGGCTAATTATTTCAGGTCCTAAAGCTTCTGAACAGAGGACTCCACCTTTTTCTTTGGATTGGCTCTAGTTCTTTTAGAAAGACAAGACTCCTCTTTCTGGCCTTTTTCTCTATTACCATCAAGGTCCACAGCCAGGGTGCCCTGTTGGGATTTTTCTATTTTATCCACCATCATGTTCATCATGGCCACATAATTCTTGTTGATCTTGTGACTTTTTTTCATTATTGCATTCAAGGTTTCCCTAATTTTTCTAACTTCCCCCTCAAGCTGCATGGTTTTCTTATCATTTTATTTTCATTTTATCAATAATTTCCTATTCTTTATAGACACTTTGCCATCGATAGCTTTTCTTCCTCAATCTAGATTGCCCCTAAGATCTTCTGAGGCTACACTTTATCAACCAACTCCTCCAATTTACTAGCAGCTACCCTATTCTTTAGGTTAATGTCTTTGATTTCATGAAAGACCCATTTAAAAACTGTAAAAAGGTCAACTGCACTATTCCTGGCAATAGTCAACATATCATCTAGAGATTCCTTGTCCAATTTAAAGTAATGTTCATTTGGTTTGAGGTCTTTTGGAAATCTTGGCCTATTTTCTCTTTAAGTGGTAGGGTTGGTGGAAAGGGAATCTTTAGGGGAACTAGAAGTATCAGAAGAGACACCCATAGTGATAACTTTAAGAAACCCCCCCTTAAAAATATATATAAAATCTTGGCGAACTTTTATTTATTTTGGATAAAATAATAATTTTTATTGGTGAGTCTTTCATTTTTTAAAAGAAAAATACTAATTTTATTAGCGATTTTTTTTACATAAAAATTCTTTTGTAGAAAAGCTTAGTGAATCTTTGAAAATAATATGAGTATGCATTGGTTACTATTGCAAATAATTTCATTTAAAAAATAAATTCTTATAGAAAAGCAGAGGCCTAAGGTGGAAATCATTAATGATTTTAAAGGGTAGACACTACTTTATTTAGTTACTTCCATTAATTTAAATTAATCTAGTAGCCCTCTTTGTATTTTGTCAATAAAATGTATTTTAAATTTGTAATACTCATGGGGCCAAAAAAAATTTTATACCTTTGATTTCCATTGAGGTTAACAATTGAAAAGCAACTCAACCCCCATGAGCATTGAAACTTGTAGGTACAATTTACCTCATAGGGTGCAATGATGGTCATTAGATTATATTTTGAATCAATGGTGGCAGTTAAAGATTGCTAATAAAACCCTAAAGTAACTAATAATTATGATGATAGGAATATCATACCAAACACATGAACAACATCAATAACAACTATCAACATTACGTTTGATTGTACGATGGAGGGAACAGAGCAAGTAGGGGGAAATTTGAAAGCTGGAAATGGAGGGAACAATGAGGCTGGATTCTCTGGTTCTGAATCCACTGTAGCTCAAGGACAAGTGATGGATGATGAGGATGGGAGAGAGGATGGGGACCCATGGCTATGAGACCCTCCTCCTGACCTTTAGGCAGTGAAAGTTGACTCGAAAAAGATCAAGGAGGTGCAAGCTTCCAAACCCTAGAGTAGTCTTTTTGCAAGGCAAACAACTAGAAAACCAACAGGTAAATCATCTTTCCCCTTTGTGAAAGATATATCTAATAATAAAATAGGCAAACTTGCTATTGAGGTTCCTGATTTGGTTATTGATCATAGTATCTCTTTAATGGCATTCTCTCTGGTGGGGAAGTTTGTTGGACCACGACCCAATATTAAGGATGTCAGGTCTTTTGTAAAGAGAAAATGGAGAATGAAAGGTTAGGTTGATGTCTCAGCCTTGTCCAGAGGTTTTTTTGTTTTCTCATTCTCTTGTGGGGAAGATATGGAAGCAACATTAAGCAGTGGCCCCGGGATGTTTGGTAAATCTTCTTTATCTATTAGAAAATGGTCTCCTAACATGGAACTCAATGACTCTTTCTTTGAATCTGCCCCGGTTTGGGTAAGGCTGCCAAGATTGCCAATGGAATTTTGGGTGGAGGATGTTTTCTCAGGAATTTCTAACTCCTTTGGGGAGCTTGTTGTGATAGATCCAATGACTGCATCTCGCAAAACATTGGTTTATGTGCATATTTGTGTCAATATTTCACAAAATATGGACCTTTGTAGCACTATTGATATAGGTTCCAAACTTGGGTTATGGGAACAAACAATAGAGTTTGAATCACTCCCCTTTGTGTGCTTTTCTTGCAAAAAAGCTAGTCACTGGCTAAGGCTTGCCCCGGCAACCCTAAAAAACTTGTGATGGTAAACACCCACAAATAGGTTTGGAAAGAAAAGAATAATAATAAAGAAGGTAACAAGTTGGAAGGAAAAAGTAGAATCTCTATCAATATTCTATAACCATCAAAAGGAGATAGAAATGACCCTCCTAAGAATCCCCCTTTGAAGGAGAATAAAAAGAATGAAATCAAGGAGTTTGAGATCAAAATAGTTAATACTTTTGAGGCTCTACAGACATAGGAGAAGAAGAATGATATCAGTGAAGAGACACTTGAAGATGGTGAGATTGAGAATATCACCGATTCTCATCATGAGGTCCTTCAAGCTTCTATATCAAAAAAGATGAACAGTGCCTAAATGAATTTGAAGGACATGAAATTAAACTTGGAAGGGGCAACAAGTTTGGATCACCTCAGGTAAATTTAAATGTGTTATTCCAGAATATTGGATTTGATACGCCCACATCATCCCAGAAAAGAGAAGAACTATGGAGTAATATTCAAGATGAGCCTCGAGAGTAACAAGAAGAAGACATAATAGGGAATGGAAAAAAAATAAAAAATAAGAAGGCAGGAGGCCTTAATGGGGTAAAAACTAGGACCAAGTCCAAGGCTGATATTGGTGCTTCAAAATCCCCACCGGTACATAAAACTATGAAATGGCATAGGAACCAGGAGAGCAAGAAAAACATAGCTGATGGAAGGCAGTGAACTATAAAGGAATCTTGCCCTCAGGTTTCCAAATGAAGGTAATATCATGGAACATCAGAGGCCTAAATGGTCTCAACAAACAGAATATATTATGGAACCTTATTCGAGATCAAAATCTAGATATTATCCTGGTTTAGGAAACCAAAATGAGTAAAGAGAAAGTGGAGAACTTAAACTTCTTTAAAAATGGAGGGGTTTGTGGCAGCAGCTCGAATGGGGCATCTAGGGGGTAGTGATTTTCTGGAACAAGAAAACCATCTCTGGAGAAATGATTGATGAAGATGGCAACATAATATCCCTAAAAGTTAAAAGAATCTATGAAGGAAAGGAATGTGTGATTACCAATATCTATTCCCCTAACTCCAAATCTCCTTGAAGTAAATTTTGGGATAAAATCTAGCAAAAAAGAAGATCTTTTCCTACGAACAGTTGGGTTGTGATGGGAGATTTCAATACTCCTCTGCAAGGCATTGATAAATCTAGGGGAACTCAAGCACAACTGGACAATAGATCTGACTTGATGCACTTTATCAATTTCAATTCTCTCATTGATATAGATCTCAATGGGGCTTCCTACACCTAGTCTAACCGAAGGGATGGTGAAGACCTCATTTAGGTAAGACTTGATCGATCCCTTATCACTAATGATTGGATTCTTTCTCATAGATGTTCCCTATCTGTTATGAATAGAATTCGTTTGGATCACTATCCCATTACTTTTATTTCTAAGAATTTTAAGAATAATTAGAGTTTCCCTTTTCGGTTTGAAAAGATGTGGATTTCCCACCCTTATCTTGAAAAATCTATTGCCAACTGGTGGAATATTGATGTGAAAGGAATTGCCATGTATAAAGTTGCCAAAAAACTTTAAAATATCAAAGTCAACATTAAGATATGGAACAAGAAGGTCTTTGGTGATATTTTTTATTCAAAGGAAAAGTTGAAGGAGGAACTAGAACAGATCAAAAATTCAATATAGAAAGATGGCTATAAAAAGTATTCCAAAGCCATCGAAGATGATGTTTTAGTCAAACTTCACAACATTATCTCTAGGGAGGAAATCTATTAGAGATAGAGATCTAGGGCGATTTGGTTGGAGGCTGGGGACAGAAACACTAAATTTTTCCACATGACTTCCTTAAAACATAAATCTGCAAACAAAATTTCCAGATTAATTGTTGAGGACAAAACTCTTCTTAATAAGGATCAAATTAGGGATGAAGCTGTCAGTTTCTTCAATCAGCTCCTCACCAGGAACATGGACATTGATTATACCCAACAACATAATCTGGTTAATATCATTCCCAAGATCATTAATCCTATTCAGAATAAGGCCCTCTCTACTATCCCTTCTGCTAGAGAAATTAAAAAGGTTGTTTTTTCATTTCAAGGGGATAAAGCTCTGGGTCCTAATGATTTCCCTATGTTTTTCTTCCAGGAATTTTGGCAAATTGTGGGAGAATACACGGTTAATGCGGTTAAAGAATCCTTTGGCTCTAGAAGAATCCTTAAGGAACTCAATTCCACGTTTATCGCCTTAATTCCTAAAGTTGCTGGGTCGGATTCAATGGGAAAATTCAGGCCAATAAGTCTATGTAACTCTTTCTACAAAATCATATCCAAAGTTTTGACTACTAGAATTTTGGCTATTCTCCCCTTCATTATCTCTAAGGAGCAGAAAGGTTTTCTTCTTGGCAAGCAGATTTTGGACTCTATCATTCTTATGCATGAGAATATTCATTCCCTCAATGCTGCTAAAAAAGAAGGATTTTTGATAATGTTGGATTTGGCGAAGGCTTATGATAGAGTGGATTGGCATGTTCTTTTCAGAATCATGGAGGCTTTTGGATTTGATGAGAAGATAACCAAAATTATCAGAGAGCTGATCACCACTCCTATGTTTTCAATTCTTATTAATGGATCTCCTACTAAATTCTTTAAATCGTCAAGGGGGCTTAGACAAGGAGATCCCATATCTCCTATTCTTTTCACCATTTTGGCAGAGAGCATGAGTAGATTGATACATAATTTGAAAGTGAATAAAATCATCACAGGTCTTCAAACTTCCTCTGCTGATGTTTTTTGTTCTCATCAACAGTTTGTTGATGATACTATCCTCATGGGATATTCTTCTATTGGGGAGGCTGATGCCTTCAAAACTGCTCTTAATTCTTATGCTTTGGCTACTGGTTAGCAAGTCAATTGGGACAAATCGACTATATACTTCATGAACACTCCGGTCACAAGACAATAGAGAATTGCTAGAATTATTGGTTGCACAGTGGATGGGCTCCCTTCCACCTACCTGGGTCTTCCCTTAGGTTTAGCTCCCCCAAACTCCTTTTAGGATATTCTTATTGACAAAATCAACAAAAAAATTGTTGGGTGGAAAGGTTCCATTTTATCTCAGGCTGGGAAGTCGCAACTCCTTCAAGCTACACTCCAGAACCTCCCTATTTATGCTCTTAGCTTATTTGGTATCCCAGCTAAATTTGTTGAAGCATTGGAAAGAATCCAGAAGAGATTTCTATGGTCAGGAGTTGGAGAAAAAAAGAGGATATCCTTGGTTGCTTGGGACAAAGTTTGTAAACCAAATAACAAAGGAGGGTTGGGGATTAAAGCTCTAAAAACCTTTAATAAAGCTCTCCTAGCAAAACAATTATGGAGAGCTTATGATACCAAGAAAGATTGGAATCAAATTAGGTTTGACAAATATATTCAGAATCAGCCTATCCAGAAGATCTTTAATTCTGAAGACATCCCTATTGGATCCTTCATTTGGAATAGTATTATCAAATCCATAAAAGTGGCCAAAGCTGGAGCTGGATGGGTCCTTGGAAAAGGTGACAAAATAAGGTTTTGGGAGGATCCTTGGATGAAGAGTGAAGCTCTTTTTGATCAAGGCAATAGTCAATTTATTGAGGAATGTAAAAGGAGGTTTGGACTTATGGTGTGTGACTACTAGAAGGAGAACAAATGGGTGAGGGTAGATGTTATACATGTGGAATTTTCCCTGCTCCAAAAGGAGCTGCTATCCTTTTCTATTAACAAAGACTATGATGATGTTTATCTTTGGAAAAGTAATCCTAGAGGTGAATTTATGGTTGCTTCTGCCTACAAAAACACTTTTTCTTAGACTAGTGATCCCATCTGGAGTAAAGTTTGGAACAACATTCTGATCCCTAAAGTCAATATGTTCTTTTTGCTTGCTACTCACAATAGGACCCTTACTATTGACAATTTGGTCCGAAGAGGTTTTAAATTCCCTAATAGGTGTGAGCTATGCCAAAAAGAGGAAGAATCGGTTGATCACGTTTTTTTTCACTGCTCATTTACTTAGGAAATTTGGAGTAAGTTGTGGGAGAAATGGAAAGTTGACTGGATTATGAAGAAGAGTCTCAAGGATATTATTTGGCAATGGAATTTCCCCACCAAATGCCATCTTATAAAGAACCTTTGGTCCTTGACCCTCCCCATGACTTGCTGGGGTATTTGGAAAGAGAGAAATAACATAATATTTAGGGAAGCTAAGTGCACCTCTTAGGTGGTCTTTGAAAAAATTTGCAGGGCTATAAAAGAGAACATCAATATTCCTCATAGGAATAATAAGAAATGGTTTGTTATTGATATGAATGAAATGGAAAAAGGTATCCTCACTGAATGGAACCTAATACACAAAGTCTGTAGATCTGACAATAAGAATAGGAGAGATAATATTGTTTGGTGCTTTCCTGATCATGATTGGATAAAGGTGAATTTCGATGGGGCAGCTAAAGGCAACCCTGGGAAGTGTGGTGGTGGAGGAGTTATCATAAATGCTCAAGGAGTCTGTATTGTGGATTTTGCTTCACCTTTTTGGGTCCAAAATAATCATGTGGTTGAAGCTCTGGCCATGCTAAAAAGCCTCCAACTTGCTTAGGGATTCAAATTTTAAAAAAATTGGCTGGAAGGGGACTCCTTAAATATCATCCAAGCCCTCAAAGGTACAAACTTTGTCTCTTGGAATATTACTAACTTAGGTGAAAGTGCTAAAAAATTGTTAAATAACTATGTTAGTATTATCATAACTCATACTCTAAGAGAAGGCAATAAGGTTGTGAATCTCTTAGCTAATGAAGGGGTCAATTTAGAGGATGGTGTTAAATATATTGGAGAAACTCATTGTAAAAGGGATGTTAGAGAGCAATTATTTTTTGATCGCATCAATGGGTCAAGTTAATATCATTATTATCTTTTGGGGAGTGGATTCCAAAGATAGATTTTGGGGGCAGATTAACTGTCAGTTAATGATTGCCTTTTGGCATCATTTCTATGATTATATGCGTGAGGAAGATTATAATAATAAATGCTGGTTTTGTGCGGCCATTAACATAAGTTTCAAAACAACGAAAAAGACTTTGTTTTGTAACTCCAAAATTTTAAACAAGAATTTGGGATTACACCTACATACTATGAATAACATCTTTGGGATCTTCTAACTGCTGTTCAAAATTGGTGGTAATTTAAACAGGAATGAGCCCCTAGGATGCGAAAACTAGAAGAGTGAACGAAAATTCTGGAGAAGGCTTCATAGATATGGCTTTACTGACTATATGGAAAAGCTTCACAGAAGCAGAAATTTGGTTTCACATGGTTTTGCTAGAGGCTGGAATAACAATAGAGTCACCTTATTCAAGGAGATATGGTTAATTGATGAGGATCTAGTTGCAAAGGTCATGGGTCTTTAGAAGGAGGGTACTAAATTCTATAGAGACTGGAAGTATGCAGCCGAAGTGTTAAAAACTTCCCAAAATTAGATGATGAGAAGGGAAAGCTTGTTAAGAAAGACAACATTTCCTACTACATTCCCCAGCAGGTAAAGCCCTTCTGGCAAAAAGTTTTAAGGGTTTTAATGGAGTTTCTCACTATTGACGGTAGATTTACTAAAATCTATAACTATTATTTTACAATTCTTAACCACTTCCATCATGGGGCTAAAATATCCCTCCCATATTATTTAGCATCTTCTTTGAATGAGAGTCTAGCTGATCACGCTAAAAAGCCTAATTCTTACCCTATAGCCCATCAGGGGCTCATATTTCTCATTTATGAATATCTGAAGGAAAAGGCTAGGGCTACCAAAGATGATCCCCTAATCACCAATGCACATATTTTTGAGAGTTGCGGAGATTCTGATTCGGATGAGGATCAGCCTAACATGCCTATCTAGAAAAAAAGGAGAGCTGATATAGATAATGTTGAAACGGAGGTGCACTGTGATGTGGAGGAGGAAAAGGGGAAGGATATTGAAACAAAAATGGAGAGTGAGAATGATGAGAATGTTGGTGAAGAGGAAGAAGGGGGTAACTCTGAAAACCCTCACTCTAACCCTATGGGCTCGGATAGTAGGAATGTCGCTCTGAATTCTAAGGAGGAAGACAGCCCTAACTCTGTGGCTACTGAGTAGGGTAGGGATTCTACGAATACTAATTTGAATACTACTTGTAACTGTACTCTGGAATCCTTCAACTTCTAGAAATGGGTTGTGGACAACATTACTAGTATGCAAAGTAAACAGAGGGATCTAGAAAACAAGATAAATAAGTTGATTGAGGAAAATAATTCGGGGAAAAAGAATGAGGAGACGAAAACCAATGAAGTTGAGGAGGAAATCGAGATGGAGGAGTGGCTGGGAAAAGGACCAAACCAAAGGGGATTTGAAACATCTAGAGGATGTTATCCGAATGTTGAAAGAACAGGCCGAGGAGGATAAAGACAATATCAATACCCGGGTTGCCCAAACTAAAAAGGCTCTGAAAAGTTTCATCACAGAATATGAATGCTAGATAGTGGATCACTTGGAGAGGAAAAATTAGGATAAGAATTTGGTAATCATTGAAGATGTACCAACTTCTAGCTACACCCATCATATTTTCAGGTGAAGGACTAGGCAAAACACTACTAGGATGGAGACCAAAATGA
Source organism: Cryptomeria japonica (assembly GCF_030272615.1). Taxonomy (NCBI): domain Eukaryota; kingdom Viridiplantae; phylum Streptophyta; class Pinopsida; order Cupressales; family Cupressaceae; genus Cryptomeria; species Cryptomeria japonica. The sequence continues at coordinate 61,142 of NW_026729214.1, read as the reverse complement.
AAGATATCCAGCTGAGACAAGAGAGAAATGATCTGAGGGAAGCGGCCAAGGGGATGATTCTTTTGGTTCAGAATGCTGAGGAGTCTATAAAAGTATTCAATTGATATGTAATGCTGGGTTTGGGAGGCCAATTTCTTGTTGGCTCCTTGCTGTCTTTTTGTCCCAGCTGCTGGTTTTTGTGCTAGTCTTTTGCAGCTGTTTTGTCTTGTTTCTTTCATGCTCATCTTTCATAATGTAAGTGGGTTTTGGGTCCCTTAAAACCTGTATTTCTTAATCAAAAACTAATAATTATGATGTATTACTGGTGAATTAGTTTAATTTTTTTAAATAAATTATTAAATTTTGGCAAATTTGATCCAATCATGTATCGACTATTTTGGCGAATCTTTGAATTTAGCAATTTAATAAAATAAACTCTTTGGCGATTTGAATAAGAAGAAAATAAAATTTTGTAGAAATGTGGCGATTTAGCTCACCTTAAAACTTGAACTATTAGCCAAATTTTGATTTTCAAATTTTAAAAAATAGCCAATTAATGAATATTAGCCACTAAAAAAATCACTCTAACAATTCCCCAGAGTAAGACACCATCTTTTTCTTTAAAGAGGCTTTCATTTTATTTTTAGCCATGGAGAGGGTTTTCATAGAGGTTTCTGGTTTGCCCGTAGGCCTGCTCAAAGGGTATTTTTTAGGAATTTTTTAGGGGGAGGAGATATTTCCTCTTGCCAGTCTGAATCCCCATCAGAATTTCCCTTAGACATACTAGTTTCAGTGATATACCCTTCTGAGTTCGGAGGTGAAATGGGGTTAGATAGTGCAGGAAGACTAGCAAAGTTCTCATGAATGAGTTGGATAACACCAACATGCAAAATAGGGACACTCCTAGGATTTTTACAGTGTTCCAAAATACAGTGTTTAAGAGAACACAACAGATAATGGGGGAAAGAAACCCTAACCTTGTACTTGAAGTGGTTGACAAGGATGAAGTGGTAACCATACACCCTTGTGAATCTCTCGTCCATAATTACATATTCCATCACCACTCTAAGAACCTCCCTCTAGAGATTTTTTATGGTGCTGGCCTCAAAGTAGCTATTCAAAACCTTTACTAGAGCTTCCCTGTCTTCCCTTGATTTAGGGAATTTAATGATCGCTTCATCGGATATCTTCTTGTCATGGAAGAATTTCATACCTTTAGTAGAGAGGTGCGTAACTTCTCCAATAAGACCCTCATTGATTATCACTTTTCTTCTAGATAGAATGATGCCTTTCTACTTCCAGTTTTTGACAAAATATCTCACAATGTCAAGGTTAACACCATGAATCTTTTCTAGGGAAGGTTTCAGTCTCCTTTTGACAATTTGATTCCATACCTTTTGGTTCTTCTGGTGCTTTTCATAACTTTTTGGCTCCACCCTTTTCCTAATACCCCCCATTTTTTCGCAGGTTTCTTTTTTCTCACTTGCAAAGTAGATTAACTTGGCTTTAAATTTACAGTAAAGCCTAGGAACCCACAAAATGTGCCATTTCATGTAGTTTGAAGGGATAATAATGATGTCGATGATGTAGTGAATGAAACAGTACCTTTCATTGATCCTCTTAATCATTTTTTGAAATGACTTTTCCATGAATAGCATCATATCCAATTAAGGATTTCACCCCCTCTTCTAGGTCCTTGTAGGATTGCCACGTCTACCATCCAGAGAGCTTTACTCCTTCATTGGAAAAATAGTCAGCGACCACATTTGCTTCCCTAAACATGTGTGAAATTCTTACATTCTCAAAGTTGCTAATGAGGGATTTAGCTTCGTCGATCCAATTTTTGATGGTCCATGAGGGGGATGACTTACCTGAACGGCATTTGATAATATTTTTCAAGTCCCCCTCAATCCCTATATTTTTAATATTCAATTTTATAGCAAGGTCAATGATCTAGAATGCTCCTATGGTTTTGGCTAAGTGATTGGACTAAGAGCCCAAGGGGAGTGGCATCACCGAAACAACACTGAAGATAGTTTGTTAATAAACATGGCAATCAATACTTTAGAGAAGTTAACGCCCTCATTTCAAAAGGATACATCTGATACTTCATCTGGGCAATTGAAAAGCCTAATTGATTCTATTGATTCCCATTTTGAATATTTTGAGAAATCTATAGAGGTTAAGGTTAGGAGTGAATTTGAAGCTAAAAGGCTCTACACCCTAAAGAAAATGATCTCAAATGATAGACTCACGTTGAGTAATTGTGTAAAAATAATGCAAAATGCAATAATCATAGGTGGAAACTTGTACAAATCATGCTTATCTCTGAACAAGTTCACTATATATTGAGAAGAAGTCTCAAGAGTACAAGGATCAGTTGGAAAAATTGTATCAGTCAGTTGATCCATTGTCAAATTCTTTAAGCCAGCATAAAAATCTAGTAATTTCTATGCTTGAGAAGATTTGAAGTCTGAGTTATGATTAGGAAAGGATAATTGGTAGAATTGGAGAACTTAGGAGTCATATTGTCCCTAAGTTGGATGTAATGTTAAATTCTCTTCAAGATGCTTAGAGTGCTCTCAAGACAGATGGTCTGGTTAATCTCAAGATTGTAGAAGTGCAGTCTTATCTTCTCAGTGGGTTTATCATAGTTTTTGAGAATCTGCAAAAGGGTTGGGATAGTCACTTTGACTCATTAAATAATTTGTATGTAGATATTTTCAAGTTTTTTATGAAGACTATACAATAATTTTGGCCTCAATTCTTGATTTCCAATATCTTACCTTTGTCATTGATGTCAAAGGGGGAGTGTATAGGAGTGAAAAATGTTGATCTAAGGGTGAGTTCCTTAATTATTTTATTCTTTGATTCTTTGGAATCTAGTGATTACATTCTTGGTTGCAGTGTATATATTTTGGTTTTGATCTGACCCTTAGTCATTTTTCACTAAGTGTTGTCATCAATGCCAAAGGGGGAGATTGTTGGAAAGAGACACTGCAGGTATGTTATGATGTTGCCATTCATGAAAAATCATATCAGTTTTGGCATCTGCACTTCATGTTTTCATCATTCTGGAAGATTGATTGGAGATTGATCAAGTATTGGTAAGGTCCGGTAAGATGAATAGGGTATCCAACAAAGTGTACAATATTTTGGTTGAGTATTTTTATTTGTGGATCTAGGACATGTGTTGTGGTTATGCAATTTACCTTATTGTAGGTTTATAGCCTTCTCCAATAATCATGTTTTGGCTAGAACAATGGTTATTAGTGGTAATGTGTGATAATTTAGTTTGTGGATCTTGCAGATCAATTTTTGCGGTTGATTGTGTGTTCAAGGTTGGTAAGCCAACTTGTGGGAAGCATGTGGATATTTGGTTGTGGTTCTCTTGGTTGTTTTTTGATCAGATTGAAGTCAACTTGTGTATGTGTTTCATCTTTTGTGATGTGTTCTTGAAGCCGACTTGGTGGTGACCTAAATTGGTGATGTGTATATATAAGATAGGTTTATTTGATTATTTTGGAGATAAATGTGTGTTTGGGATATATGTATGAGCAATTGTGTATTGTCTCATGTGTGCAAGGTGTATATTGGTGCTCCTGTATGTTGCAGAATATCATAACAGAGTAGTTTTGTAGAGAAGAGTAAGAAATATTTTGTACTTAATAGGAACTATACTCAAACATTTTTTGATGCTATTTGATAGTTAAAAACACATTGTAATCTCTTACAATCATTTGTAAGGCAGTGAGCCTTCTGGGTTGTAGTCCTCATTTGTAAACATTGAGCAGTGGGCTCTGGGCAGTGTGTTTGAATGCATGTGCATTCCCCTACGTAAATTTTTTATACTTTTCATAAAGTATTTTAATATTGTGGGTTAGAATCCCATTGTAGTTTTTCCCTTAACCGGGTTTCCACATAAAAATCTTGGTGTTATGGTGTTGTTAATCTTTGTTTTGTGTTTCTATACTTTAATTTCTTTAATTTTCATTAAGTGGTTTAAAGGTCATATTGTCAAATTTAAAAATTACAGAACACTAATTCCCCCCCCCCTCCCCCCCTCTCAGTGTTCATTGATTCCAACATCCTCCCATGCAAATGGGGGTGCTATTTGTGGATTTTGTGGATCCCCCTTGTACTCTTTTTTCTTGCTTATAGCTGGAGGCTTTTATGATTTTCTTTTGTTATATATTTGGGAGCCATGCTAAAATCCAGTGCTTTTGCTTTGGGGAGCTTATTAACAACCCATGGTGTGGCTATTATAGGTTATGGGATCCTTGTGAAAACCCTTGTTCTTCTGTACTAGAGAAAATTTAAGGGAGCCTTTTCAAAACCCTTGTTTATTCTAATGATGGGGTATGCTCATTTATTTTTATATCTTTTGACTCTTGGATCTCTTTATGATGAGGGTTATTTTGTCCCTCTCTTTCTTGGTTCCATGGCTTTGATTGTTGTGCTCCATTTTCTGCATCTTGGGGTTACTTTGGTTTTTCCTATTGAGGTGGTCCTATCTTCTATGGAGGGGGAGATGGATGTGGATGGAGGTGACCTCTCTCCTATTCAGGTGGACTTGGATTCTAATAGATATGCCTAGAAGTGTTGTTGAGGGGTTCAAGAAGCCCTGTCATTTGGTTGTAAGGGAGTTGTTGATGACATTTTTTCTATCTTCTTCCATTTATATCCTTTAGAGGTGGAGACATTGAAAATTTTGTTTCTCATAGTGGTGATCACTCTCAAGGAGAAGGTTATGAGAGCCTGGATATAACCCATGATTATGGATGAGGGAGCCTTCTTCCCTATGTTCATGTTTATCTAAAATATTGAAGGGTGGCTTAGGCCTTCTTCTTTTGCAAACAGTTTTGTAATTCTTATTTTATATTATTAGGTTGTGGTTGGGTTGTTATATGTTTATGTTATATCTTTCTACAACATTTCTTGGTTGGTTTAGGATTCATGAAAAATATGAGGGTTTCAAGTCCCTTCAAAACTTGTTTTATCCTTAATAAAAAACATAGGTAAAATCTAGGTGTGAAATATTTTGTAACATCCATCCAAGGTGAATAATATCATCAACAATAGGGTTTCATATTTCTATTTGTCAGGGAACTTTTTCCTATTATACCCACTTTGTAGCCTCGATACACCTTCGCCCACCTTGAAGAATCACTTAAATTCCTCTTTAGAAGAACCCTCCGACTTCTGTAGGAAGGTTATTCCATCTTGAAGAAGCCTAGTAATGGAAATAATCAAATCTAACATGACTCTAAAGGTGACCTTTCCAATCTTCACCACCTCCTTTTTTGAGGCCTGGGCAAAGTTCTTTGAGAGTTCTAGATCAAAACCCTACATGCCTTCAACATAACTATCCAAGTTCCCTTTAACCACTTTATGCCATGTAGTGTCAATTTTCTCTTGAATTATTCACATGTATCAGGTTCCATTTGAATTAAGTCCCCCCAATCTCAAACATAAAGAGATTTGGAGAAGAAATGAGATGGGTAATGGAGAAGATAACACACAACACATTCGAAGAAAAGGGAAAGTGACATTGGTTTTCAAAAAAGACACCCACCACCAAAGTTGAAAATGGCTAGCCAAAAGAGCGGTGAATAAAATTATTAAAGAAAATATTTCATTATACTCCATTAAATTTTTTGTCCTCGAAGATCACCGCTAAACCAAATCTAGAATATCATAGATATTTGTCTAGATTTTTAAATCCTTGATAAATGGTCCTATTGAGGCCAACTTGTTTGCAACTTTATTTCCTTTCATTCTCGTGTAACAAGGGTGGATGTGGTTAATTCTTCAAATGAAGGTCTTACACTTGGCCACCAAGTCTTCACACTTTGAGTTTAGAGTAGCTTCATTCTTAAGAAATAGGATGGTGTTTCTTGAATCACCTTCTATTATGATTCAATTGTAATTTATTTCATTCATAATAATTAGGTTGTAACAGATGGTAACCACCTCTGCAAATATTAATATTTGTGAGCTCAAGTTGGCCACATTCGCCAACACAATATTAACCCTATGGTTGTGGATGATACCATCCTAAACCACTGAACTTGGGTTTCCTTTCAATGAGCCTTAAGGGAGAAAAAAAAAATTAATCTAAACATATGAAAATATTCTATTTCCTTTCAATAGTTGCAAGAATAATGTGTTGATAAAATAGACTTTTCTATGGCTCTTCTTCTATAACAACTCTAATCCATGTTTAGCACTTGTTTGAATACAATGTAACCATGTAGTAGGATTATGTACACAAAATTATCATGAACCAATTTGAGTGTTAAAGGTGTTAAATAATTTTATTTAAATATTCATAATATTTTTAATTTAGGCATTCAACATGAGGATTAATGCAAATGGGAAGCTAGTAATATATATTTCACAACTTGGATATTGATTACCAACAAAAAAAATGTTTCACTAAGCACAATTTTTTATTTTTGGGTTAATGGGGAATTTTTTTCACATACTAGAAAGGGGAACTCATAGCCTAAAGGGGGTACCCAAGTAACAAATTTTTTTCTCATGTTTTAACAAATTCCACTTTATAGGAATCCATTGATGAGTAGGGTCCATTCACACCACAAGAATTTTTTAAGATGCAATAACTTTGAATCACAAATAAAATGATAAATATTAAGGCCACCCATCACATTATTAATCTCCTCTTCAAAAATTTTAAGAAAGAGCATAATATCATCAAAAAAATAAAAATCAAGCCCAATTATATTGTTTGAAATAAAAGATACCCTTGATCATGTTAATTTAAATATTCTTTTATATCAAAGAGAAAGAGCATTAGGAGTAATTTAACATGGAGAAAAGGTGACAAAGGATAACACTTTTTGGTTCAGAACTTTAGGGGTAATGGGCTTGTCAATAATTTATTTATAACTATAGAAGTATTTACATCTTTTAATTACATTCAAACACGTTTATAAGTTTTTGAAACAAAAGAAAACCATTGTAACATTTTTCAAGGATAAGAGAAAATTCAAAGAGAAATAACAATGGTAGATAGAAGAGGAGGCAACAAAAGAGGAAGGTTTTCTAGAGAAGACAAATATGGGGATGGTGAGGCAGCTAAAGATGAATTAGATCAAGGTGCTCTTGTTGGTGAGGTTGTTGTGAGAGGATTTATCATCACTCTTTTTTTGTTTATCTTTTCTTTAATGGGGTTGTTTTCCTCAAATAGAGAAGGGGTGTTTTTGTCTATTACCTCTTAATTTTTGGTAGGGGATGCTAGGCCCCTTTTCTTTTGTGTGGTGGTATGGAAGGCTTGAAGGAGGATAGGATGGGTTTTTCCTAGCTCTTTTGTTCCTTACTTGTGTTGCTTGCGAGGATTGTGGTAGATTTGGCAAGGATGGACGATAGAGATGAGGTGTTTTGTGTAAACCTTACATCTTGTGTTTCCTTCCCTACCTTCTTATGTTGGGTAATTGAAAGTGTTTCCTACAAAATCTAGGTGAGTATGTTTTCCCTATTCTCTCTTTCAAGAGATTTTTTCTCTCCTTTGTTGCCTTCTTTGTTATTTTACTTTGAAGGTGCAGGGTCTGTCTCCACAGGCTATGTTATCTACCTCTGATGATGGAGGTTTGTTTACATAGTACTCATTGATCTCTTTTTTGGAAAGAGTACTAGTGGTGTTGACTTCTCTACTTTCCTTGGGTCTCCATTGGTGGTTCATTTTGTAGACTATTTTCCATTTTGATTTTGTGTCTAGTTTAGGGGAGGTTGCTAATTGTTTTTATTTTTGGTACTACTATTAGGCACTTTGCAAGAATAAGGGATACCTTCCTCTCTCACCTTTCCATGGTGGTCATTGTGAGGTGGACTTGGCAGTTTGGCCCTTCTTAGAAGATTATTTTTTTGATAGTGGGCCTATTGCGGTGGACCTAGTTGATGTGGTTGTATTTGATCTTGTCTAAAGGTTGTTAGGCTCCTTCAGATCCCTTTTCATTCCTATGCAAATGATGGTTCATAGTGGTCTCATTAGTATAATGTTTTAGGGTACTTTTTAAAACCTAATGTGTCTCAGTGGTATTGTAGATGATAGATCTATTGAGGTGGTTTCTTTATTTGCAAGGATATCTATGAGTACAAGGTTTACAGATTGTTTTAAAAAGCCTTTGAGATTTCTTGCACTAGTCCATTCTTTGGGTATGTTATTTAATGTTCTACTTGAATGGATAGGCAATTTTACATGCACAAGGTTTCTTTCTACCTCTAGATGTTTATGTCTTCGTTCATTTTGTAATTTGATCTTGCTTCAAGTTGGTCATTCAGGGGAAAGATTGTGGAAAACCTTTCAAAATTCATATTTTGTTGACTCTACCCTTGGCTATTTTTGTTCCAGCTCAAGGGTTTTTTCCAAGAAGACAATTTGGGGTTCTTTCATAAACTTCTCTATTTTGATCAAGTGGTTTTCTTGTGATGGGACCCTTGTTCTCATCAATTATTTGATCCAATCAAAATCCTCTTCTCAAAAGAGGGTTGTATCATTTTTTGGTTTCTTTTGGTCTCAATGGTCTTACACCTTGTGAATTCCTCCCTTTTGTGCACCTACATGGTAGTTTTGTAATGGTTCAAGCCTCTCCTAATTTTATCTAATCAAAACATATTTCAAGGAAAAAATCCAATGCATTCTATTGCAAGCTTTATCAAAATAAATCTTAACTAGAAGGACTTTTTTTACTCATTATTTCATGAGCTCAATAGTCTCCATGGATGCTAGGATAAGATTATCTAGAATAAACGTTAGTTTGTTTCAGTCTAACTATCCAATTTTATATATGTTTAATCCTTATATCTATGGATTTAATAATAGTTTTATAAGATGTACTAAAAAATGTAATATGATACCATCTAGAGATAGTCTTCATTTCTCCACTTCAAAAGTATTTTAATTAGGTTTATTAAAAATTAGGCCCTAAAGAAGCTTTCTTCAAATATTTAAAATATACTTTAATATATTGACATACTATTTTGATGGAATTGAACAAAAAGACCATCAACCCTAGGGCTTTTGTTTAATATAATTAAAAAAATAACTTGTTTTAATTCCTTCATAGATGGATCACACTCTAAAAAATTACAAAAAATTAGTATCCACCTTTTGGGGAATATGGTCTTTAATAACATATTATTGTATTAACTATGTTTTTTATTTATTGAGAAAATTTTATATGAAGCTTCACCTAATAATTTTGAAATTGCACTTTAATCTCTTCTAGATTCATATGAATATAAATTGAACAATCTTGAATTGCATTAATATGATAATTTTTATGTTTATAAGTTTAAATATTTAATAATTATTTGGAAAATTTGTCACTATCCTTAAACCAATGTAATCTACTTCGAATTTTAGCTCCTTGTCCTCTAGAAATATCATGTTTATAAAGTTGGGATTCTAAAGTGATTATACAAGCTTGCAAAATTGATATCTTTTGGATTTGAATTAAGAAATTTTATAGCATGTTCTATCTTTCCTTGAAGGGATTTTTTCTTACATTTTTACTTCCAAACCAATCTGTCACCCAAAGAATTTAAGAATTCAACACATTGTGAAATATCATAGTGCAACAAATCCCTATATTAACCTTTTAAATGTATCAAGGGCTCCATCCTCAGACTTCAAAAAATAAATCCAATAATTTTGTGAGTAATCATCTATGAAAGTAATAAAGCATGATGACTTACCCAAACTCTTTGTCTATATAGGACTACAAATATTTGATTGAATCAATTGAAGTGGGTAATGGGCCCTCCATGATTTTCCCTGAGAGAATGATTCCCTTGCATGTTTTTCTTTAGCACACCCCTCACAAGGATATTTGTGTTCTTGAGCCTTAGGCAACCCAAAAAAAAAAAGATTTTGATGTAAGAAACTTCAAGGTATGAAAATTGAAATGTCCATACCTGAGATGTTGTGCAACCAACTTTTATCCTCATATGCCATATGAAAAACAATGGTTGCTATGTTCACCAAACTTCAATAGGAAAACCCTATTCCTTGACATGGTAACTACTATAAGCACACAATTGCCTTGATTTTCTTATCATAAATTGTACATTTCTAGTTTTCAAACACAACCTTATAGTTATTTTCACACAATTGTCTAACACATAGTAAGTTATGCTTTAATTGTGGAGTATAACTTTTTTTTCTTGAACACTTTTCATTCCTTCCTTTGTATGGACATCAATGGCTCCTTTTGTTGCAATGTTCGATGTGCTATCATCACCACACATAATCTTGGATTTAAAACTTCCATCTATTTTAAAATACAACTCTTCATTACTAGGCATGTAGCTAGAGAACCCTGAATCTAAATTTACAAAACATTTTTTACTTAAATTTTAGCTTTGCCATAAGATATAAATAAATTACTTGAAGAAGCATCTTCACCCTTTTGAACATAATTGACATTTTCATTGTTGTTATCTTATTTTAATTTGAAATCTCTTTCAACATGTCCATACCTATTACAATATGACGTAGTCAAGGCAGGGAGATCCAATGAAGGACAACCCAACCTTGCAGCTAAACACATAAATCATGCAAAGCATACTGATAATCAGTATCAAGGTGTCAAAAATAGCAGAAAGAGCAATCGGTAACAACACATAAGACATAACTGGTAAATAATGTGAATGAATCATATTACAATCTAGAAAATTATACATACCACATGGTGGATCATAGTCTAGGATACAAACAATGCTTACAATGCAATTACAAGATCTGCAAATCATCCTCATAACAAATCAGCCTTTGGTAACAGACTGCTAGTTCTATCCTAATTGAGACCTCAGCCTTCCAACCTTAGTCCTACCGGATCGGAATAAAGTCGATTCTATATCTTCGATCTGTCTTAATTCTCTGTCTTCAATCTTCTAACTTCCCCGATGTCTTCAAATGATTCACAAGCTTCTATATATATAACACCCAAAAATAATTACAACTTAATCAAGTCGGCCCAAAGACCAACCGGTTCATGAAACGTCCAACGGTAACATCTTAGCTCAATCACTTAAGAACAATCACAAAATGATGCACCGACCTCTGGGAATACCGGCTAAGGCCCAAAAGAACATCTCAAATGATCCACAAGTCATGGTGATCAACTGCAACCCAAAATCATCTTCGCTCAACATATAGCCATGCTAGCCAGTAAGAACATACCAACTGGGACAATATCAGAATCCACATCTTACCAGAAACAAGCCCAAAAGCTATGAAACTTGAACACAACAATTACCATGAACACAAGGGAAAAAAACTAAAACCATAATGCTAAACACTCAGGCATGAAGAATGCCATGCTCTCGAGCAATTCCACTAAAAAACTACCCAACTGGAAAGAACTAGACTAGTGCTCCTACATCAGACTCTCGGGATTAATTGAAAAGTGAGTCCCATAACTTTCTTAGGTTTTACAATCAATCAGTAGGTACTTACAACTCCCTCAGGGATTTGGCGATCTAACCACAACTTCTGGTTTCCTCTCCACGGTGATCTACCAGTACAAAGTGTAGCCTACCTCAATCGATGATCTATTCAAGTCTCCACCCACTAACTGCCTCAAGCTCAAGCTCTAGGATCGATAGTCTACCTGCAAACCTTTCTTTACCTCACACTCAACGATCTCAACAATTCCACAGGTTGCCTCAATCTTCTCTCCAACCAACCAGTGCATCACCGGGTCCTGCTCAAGCACTAAGTTCACAAACTAGCTCTGATACCATTTGATGCAGTCAAGGTAGGCAGATCCAATGAAGGATAGCCCAACCCAGCAGCTAAACACATAAATCATGCAAAACATACCGGTAACTGGTATCAAGGTGCCAAATACATCAAAAAGAACAACTAGTAAAAACACATAAGACATAACTGGTAAACAATGTGAATGAATCTTATTACAATCAGGAAAATTATACATGTCACATGTTGGATCACATTCCATGATAAAGCAATGCTTACAATGCAATTACAAGATTCAAAAATCACCCTCATAACAAATCAGCCTACGATAATAGACTGTCAGTTCTATCCTAATTCGGACCTCAGCGTTCGCTCCTCAGTCCTACCGGATCAAAATCCGACTGGTTCTACATCTTCTCTCAGTCTCAATACTCTATCTTCAATCTTCTAACTTCTCTGATGTCTTCAAATGATTCAAAAGCTTCCATATATATCACCCACAAATGATTGCAACTTAATCAAGTTGGCCCAAAGACCAACGGGTTCATGAAACATGCAACGGTAACATGTCAGATCAATCACTTAAGAACAATCATAAAATGATGCACTCACCTCTAAGAATATCGAGAAAGGCCTAAAGCAACACCTCAAATGATCTGCAAGTCATGGAGATCAATTGCAACCTGAAATCATCTCTACTCAACATACAATCAGGCTAGCCGGGAAGAACACACCAACCAGGATAATACCAGAATTCACATATTACTAAAAACAAGGCCAAAAGCTATGAAAATCAAATAGAACAATGACCATGAACATAGGGAATAAACCCAAAACCATAATGCTAAACACTCAAACATGAAGAAATGCCATGCTAGAGAAATTCCACTAAAAACTACCCAACCGGTAAGAACTAGACTAGTGATCCTGCTTTAGACTCTTGGGGTTAATTGAAAAGTAAGTCCCATAACTTACTTTGGTTTAGAAATCAATCAATAGGTACTTACAACTGCCTTAGGGATTTGGCGATCTAACCACATCTTCCGGTTGCCTTTCCATGGTGATATACTAGTACAAATTGCAGCCTACCTCAATTAGTGATCTGTTCAAGTCTCCACCCACTAACTGCCTCAAGATCAAGCTCTAGGATCAATGGTCTACCTACAAACCTTGCATTGCCTCACACTTGGTGAGCTCAACAAGTTCACAAGTTGTCTCAATATTCTCTCCAACCAATCGGTGCATAACCAGGTCCTCCTCAAGTAACAGGTTCATGAATAAATTCTGATACCATTTGACACAGTCGAGGAAGGGAGATCCAATGAAGCATGAACCAATCTTGCAGCTAAACACATAAATCATGCAAATAATACCGGTAACTGGTATGAAGGTGCCAAAAATAGCAGAAAGAACAATTGGTAACAACACATAAGACATAACCGGTAAACAATGTGAACGAATCTTATTACAATCTAGAAAATTATACATGTCACATGCTAGATCAAAGTCCAGGATACAAACAATTCTGACAATGCAATTACAAGATCTGCAGATCATCCTCATAACAAATTGGCCACGAGCAATAGATTGTCAATTCTATCATAATACGGACCTCGGCCTTTTGGCCTCAATCCTACCAGATTAGAATCCATCTGGTTCTACATCTTTGCTCAGTCTCAATGCTGTATCTTCAATCTTCTAACTTCTCTAATATATTCAAATGATTCACAAGCTTCCATATATATACTGCCCACAAATAATTACAACTTAATCAAGTCGGCCCAAAGACCAATGGGTTTGTGCAATGGTAACATGTCAGCTCAATCAATTAAGAACAATCACAAAATGATGCACTGACCTCCGAGAATACTAGCCAAAGCCCAAAGCAACACCTCGAATGATCCGTAAGTCATAGAGATCAACCGCAACCCAAAATCATCTTCGCTCAACATACAGCTAGGTTAGCCAGTAAGAACACACCAACCGCGACAATACCAAAATCCACATCTTACTACAAACAAGGCCAAAATCTATGAAACTCAAACACAACAACAACCCAGAACACAAGGGAATAAAATAAAAATCATATTGCTAAACACTCAAACATGAAGAAATGCCATGCTCTTGAGCAATTCCGCTGAAAATTGCCCAACCGGTAAGAACTAGACCTGTGCTCCTGCATCACAATAGTAATATTGGATATTTCTTTTATTAAATCTGACCCTACTTGTTCATCCTTGATCACCTCTTCTTTACCTTTTTCCTTTTGAATAATTCTAATTCTCACCTCTACCTTGGCCTTTGTTGCTTTTGGAGCCACTCCTTGAATATTCATTCTTTGAAATATGTAACTTAGAGGAAAATGTCTTCTCATTCATTTCTCTAGATGAATCTCTGAATCTCTCTTCATGTGATATAAGATCCAAAAAGGTGATCATACTCAAGGGTGGAAATTTTTTTTCTCTCTTCATCATGATGGCAACATTTTTCATCTTGGTGTTAGAGATCTCAACACCATTTTTATCATAACTTCTTTGCTCATAATTTCTCCCAAAATAGCCATTTTATTGACCACATATTTTACTCTTACACATTAATCACTCGCATTCTCAATTTCCCACATTTTCAAATTTTCAAAATCCCCTTTCAAGGTTTGTATCTTGTCACTCTTGGTTTGATGAATGTCTTGGTAAATTTCTTTTAGAATCTTCTAAGCATCCTTATTTGTCCTTACATTTGCAATTCTAGCAAACAAGCTCTTACAAATAGCTATTTAAATGTGAAATAAAGCCTATGCATTCTTCTACTTTTCCTCCTTCTTGGTCATTTTATCATTGGCTCCAAGTGCATTCCAATAAGTTGGTTCTTCAAACCCAATTTCTATAATTTCCCACTAATATTTTCCTATCATAGATATCATAATTTTAATACATGAGAATCATAATCACTTACATTGAATTCTGGGATTGTAAAAGAATTAAAATTTGAGATGATGAAATTTTAACAAAAATAACCTGCTCTGATATCAAATGAAAAATTTAAATAGTCCAAGATAATGATGATATAAATATTTATCAAGAAAATGGAATAATAACCTACACAACAGATGCAATTTTTCTCAGAAAATTTAAAAGAGAACTAAAAAATGATTTTTTTCCCTTGTGAAGGTGACATGCTAAACAAAAATACTGAAGAAAAATAAAAACTGTAGGGGGATAGAGGCTTGGAGGTAGAACTAAAGGATTAGATGCATTAGTCTCCAACCAAAAATGCCAATTGGGTATCATCAAAGATCTTTCATAGATAAATATTTGGAACAATAGTTGCATAGATAAATATTTGGAACAATAGTTGTATCTATACAAAAGTATGCAAATGCATAGAAGAAGAGACCCACCAATGGATGGGTAGATATGAAATAACTATTTCTCAAAATACATTTTTGTCAACAAGATGAAATTCCCATACAAAAATCGGTCCTACATATAGAATTAGAGGCTTTGCATTCTTAAATCTCTAAACTTGTCTCTAAATCTCAGATTTGTCAATCACAAATTGAATGATTAATTTTGATTGTATTTATAGGTGATTACAAAGGGGCCTCCACTAGTTTCAGACATTTTCAAGGCTATATTAAAGATTTCAGAAAGCATAGAGCAGGAAGAAATTCGGAAGAGGTGGTTCAATTTAAATGAAAGCAAATGCAATGAGGCTAGTGAATTGAGATTAAGTAGATTAAACATTAGCAACTTTTTGAAAATATTTTTGTTGATAGGATGCTTATATTTTCTCACTGTTTGATACTATTTGTGTTGTCTACTTTCCTGATTTATGCACAAAAACCAAAATTTATCTCATGTTATGTCCATCTCCTCCCGATTGTGAATGTTTGCTAATTATAGAGACCAAGAGAACATCCCACTACCAAAAAGAAAGAAATGTGAGACCACCATTTCATCAAATGGAACCACTTCTTGGACCAATTCCTCTCAAATCACTATTTTAACATAATAGATATAATATGAATTTCAAAATTATTTAATTTTTCTACTAAAACTATTCTATTTTGTAAATGTAGCTTGACCATAAAATGTGGAGAACGGTTCAACTAAAATTAATCATATCCATGTTAAAATTGTACTGTATTGATAGACTAACTACTTTTCACGCAGATTAATTTTATTTCTATGAAGAGATAGATCTAGTTTTGACCTTAGATTTGACCCTAAAAAGGAATCACTCTTATAAAGATTACAATATTATTGCAGAGGCTCTATGTTAATCTTGTGATTAAACTTTTTCCCTGCAGCTAATCACAAGCAAGTTTCAACTATTGCTAATTTATATTCTGAAGATTTGAGACTCAAACATGCTCACAAATTAATTGAGAAAAAATTTGGTGGCATGCTATTCGCGTTTGCAGAATGTTAGACAAAAATGCAAGTTTATATACGAGAGAATACACAAGATACAATGTGTTTGTCAGCAGTTGCCGGCATTATTAATATATCTGACAAGTAAGAACAATAGATTAAAGTGATGGTTTCTTCAAGCATAGAGTATTCCCATCTGGCTTGAGATGAACTATTGATGATTGAAAATTTTACATGCAAAGTGAGAGGTGGTGACGCTATGTGGATGGAAAAATTGCCTTTATCATCTAATATTTTTAAGGGTTGTCTTCATCTCTTATGACTGAATTTAGCAACCATGGCAACTCTTTCTATTTCTTTAGCTACAGTAGTACCATGAAAAAACTGTGAAGAACTGATATTGTTCATGCAACTCAGAGATTTGCATCTCCCACCATAAAATTAACATTCTCTACCATGCATAACTGAACTCTCAAATCCACTGCCATACACCAACATGCAACTAGCTAAATTTAGGATCGTATATTATTAGTTAATAGTTTTTATTTCTCATGCAAATAAATCATGTTGTGCATGCATTTAGACTAATATTAGTTTAGAGAGATTTCTTTAGAACCATCATCATATAGTGCATTCATATAGAAAGTTAGTTTTTTCCAACTAAATAAAGCATGCTACACATGTTGTTATTTTTAGAGTTTTCTTGTTATACTAAACTTTTATTCGCAGAGTTAACTATTGTCAGTTTTCTCTATGGTGACTTTAATAAAGGCTATGATCTCTTTTTAAAGTCAACCTCTTTGTAATTTATTGATTCAACAATAGAAGAAATCTTTGCATTAAAAACAGACTATTCAACAATTTAAACAATAGAAGAAATATTTGCATTAAAAACAGAGTATTCAACAATTTAAGAATTTCCAATTCTTGTTATGTGATTTATGAGGGATATGTAAGTTAATTTATTTATTACTATTATTGTTTAGCTTTATGTTATTTTATTTTGAATCAGTTGGCTCAAAGGAGACAAGGTAGATTCAAAAATCTACAAGTGGTATCAAAGAGGGTAAAATTGTTTTGGGTTAAAGTTTTATTATTGGAATTTTGCCAAAGTTAATCATGTCGAATTCTAACCGGATGCATGTTCCAGAATTTGATCGGAATGATTATGATTATTAGTGAGTTTAGATGCTAATTTTTTTTATTGGAAAATATTTGTAGGAGATTGTTGAATCAGGTTATGAGGAGCCAACTGATTGGAATTCCCTTACAGCCAATGAAAGAATAGCAAGAAAGGAGGCAAGGAAGAAGAATGCTTAGGCTTTATTTCACATTAAAATAGCTCTCGATAAGAGTCTATTTCCAAGAATATCAAGAGAAACAACTGCTAGATGTTCCTAGAAGACTCTACAAGAATCTTACCAGGGTAGTGCTCAAGTTCATGTGGTCAAGCTTCAAACATTGAAGCAAGAGTTCAAGAATTTGAAGACGCAAAAAGTTGAAAGTATAAGTGATTATTGTGTCAGAGTCAAAGATGTGGTCAATAAAATGTCTACACTTCGGGAAACTATAAGCAATGAAGTTTTGATTAAAAAAAAGGTATTGAGATCTTTGATGCCCAGATGGAATCATGTTGCCATAATCATAGAAGAATTCAAGGATTCGACAAAACTAGAGTTTGATCAATTGGTTGGATCCCTAATGTCTCATGAAGAAACATTGAAAAATTATTTTGAAAGTGTTGAGAAAGCATTTTCCTCTAAATTGTGAATCGCAAAAAATAAAGATGCAAGCAACAGAAGTTCCAAAAGCAATCAAGGCCAAGGTAAAGGGAAAAGCCAAAATTCGTCAAGAGGTTATAGGTAGAGGTGGCTCAAGAGGAAGAAGTAAAATTGATAGGAGAAATGTTCAATGTTACCATTGTAATAGGTATGGTCACTTTGAAAGAGAATGCAGATTGAAAGAAGGTAAAAGTGCTAACTATGCTTAAGAAAGTAGTGAAAATTCTCCAGATCACTTATTTTTATCCTATGCCAAAGGTGAAAATACTAGTAAAGATGTTTGGTACCTAGATCCTTGATGCTCTAACCATATGACAAGGAATGAAAAGTTCTTTTCAACAAAGGATGAAAGTTTTAAATTCAAGATCCATCTTAGTGACGATAAATCATTGGAGGTTGCTATCAAAGGACCTATGGAGGTCCAAACAAAAGAAGGGATAAAGAATATTCATGATATTTACTATACTCCACAATTGAAGCACAATTTGTTAAGTGTTGGGCAGCTATGTAAAAAAATTTGAAAAGTAGTTGTTAACAATAAAACATATACTGTCTATGATAAGAATAAGGGAAAAAGGGTGATGACTGTTGTGCCTATAATAAGAAAAAGGATGTTCCCTTTCATGTTTGGTAAACATAACAAGAGTCTTGCAAATATGGCTTATGAGGATTCAAGTTGGTTATGATATCTCGGGTATGGACATTTAAATTTTCATAGTTTGTGTAAAGCGGAAAATCGCGATCGAACCCTAGTTGCTCTCCCCTCTTCCAACTCCAAGGAGAGAGAAGGGAGGTTCACTAGGGTTGATGGTTTTCACTTAGAGGAGAGACTTTACATTCAAAAGAGGGGTTGAAACCCACAAGATCCAATCCCACGCAATGCAAGATTGGATGCTAAATGTGTTTCAAGGCTTAAGACAGCAAGGCTACCCTCTTTTGTAAAGAATGTGCATAGAAGAATTAAGCTAGGAATGCATAGAAAATGACAAAGATTCGCTTATAAACTGAGATAGGGATATAGGATGAAGCTGCGGACCTGGAATTAGCAGTAAAATGTCGATACGGTGCTGTCCTGCAAATTTGAGCAAAAGTTGTCGGGACGATGGCACCCGGTGCCACGGTCCTCCGAAAAATCCGCGAAACGAAGGGGGATCTGTTCGTCTCTGCACAAGGATTCCAGATCTTCAATTTCAGCCGCGTACCTGCAATCTACACATAGAAAAGCGAAGACGATTGGGGGGTTAGGGATTAGGGGTTTGCCTTTAGGTCAAACCCCGGTTTTGGAATTAACCAAGAAATGAGCAAGTGTTGTAAATGTAAATGACTGTAATGTAAAACAAGTACTAATACCTTGTTCTAAGGATGTTTGTATCCTTATGTGCGAAGGTTTAGATGTTGTATGTTGTTGTATGTTGTATGTTGCAAGTGATCTCCTCTTCAATGGTTGAATCCTTGTCTTGAATGCAACACTTAGCCTTGAATGGAGACTTGAAATGATCAATTGCTTGAAGGAATGCTTGAATTCTTGAATGCTTGAGTATAATTTCCACGCCTTTTCCATCATCTATGTGTTATATTCAAATGAGAGAGAAAAATGTATTTTATATACTTGTCAATTAGGGCTGATAGACTGATTTTCCCGACCTTAGGCCGACCAGGAAAGTTTAAATTCCAATTTGCAAACAAAAAGACCTGAGACCCCTTAGGAGACCGGCCCCAAAATAGGACCCAGGGACCAGGGCACTGGGCGCCATGGTCCTGGGGACCAAGGCGCTGGGCGCTCTAGTCCCACCTCCTGGGACAGCAGGGTGCAAGGAGGTTCAGGCCAAGGTGCTTGAAAAATGCAGTTTTCAGTGTCGTGAGCAAGTTTCGGGGTCTCCATTCAGGTTGCGTGTTGCGTCACCATCGTGAAGACCGAAATGCAGCCGAAATTGCAAGTGTCGCAATTTTAGGATGCTACATTTAGCCCCCACTTTAGCGGGAGTATGTATGCTCATACTTCTGGTAAATTAAAAGGAAACAATATTGAAAGACTTTCACCACGTCAAGGAGGCAAGATACACCAAGCCCCCAGTGGACTAAGGATCTTACGACTTCGATTGACAAAGTAAAAGGGAAGATCACGAGGAAGAACCATGACTATCAGTAGTAAGGTTCCCTCACTATGAGTCATGCAAGAAAGATATCAAAAAATTTCAGGGCAAGGCTAAATTTACCAAGAAATTTTCAAGTATCTTGAAAAGATATGAACGGGATGTATGCCCCCCTACGTTAAAGCGATCACACATGCCTCACCGGGGGTGATTGTTTTAACGTAGTGATACACATAAGAAATGAGAAAGGAGCACGTTATCGCAAGGATTTAGCCCCCAAGTGTGAGATAAACCCAAGGATAATGGACACAAAACACAAAGCACGAGGTGACCTTGCTTTCCTCGGGGTCAGTATGCTGTATGATAATTCATGTATATCATATGTATGTATGCATAATTGTTCTTCATTCCCCAATCAAGGAAGGTCACCTAGAAGAAGGGAACACATGTGTCTTTTGAGTCAACATGAGAGAGACCAAGAGATCTCAATGCTTTGCATCGTCCTCAAGTAGACAACACTAAGGACAACAAATAGAAGAATGAGAATAACATATAGAAGAAGTAACAAAAGAGAGGGGGAGAGAATCTGCTATGCTAATGTAACTAGTCTAGCACGTCATCTACCCCCGATCTTGCTGATCAATGTTTCGGGAAGGCAGGGAGCACACTAGAGGAGGAACATCCAACACAGTAGATGGAGCTATCACAAGATCCAAACAAGGGCTATGTTCATGTTCCGAGCCACATTGTTCTTGTCTAGGAGCTAGGATAAGTGCTTTAGAAAATTCATTAGATAAATGGTTATCAACATCAACAAGTTCATATTCACTATCAGAAGCAAGAGGAGAAGTAGCATTTTCATCATGAATAACATTTTCATCTATATCATCATCAAGATTTATAAAAATAGGATCTTTAACTCGCACAGGATCAAGACCATCATGTATCTTATGTTTAGGAGATTTAGGCTCAATGTCCGGCTGAGGAGAAAATGGAATAATGCTTGTTGAAGGTGTTTTTGGAGATTGCAAAGTTTGAGAAGTAGCTGCCTGAGCTCTAAGACGACGCTTTCGTTGGCATTCACGTGCAGAATGATTTCATCTAGTCTTAGTAGGAAGTTGAGAAGATTGAGGAGGAGGAATGTTCTCATCCTTAGCACTTGGGTGTTTAGGTTGTGGTCTCTTAGGCTGGATAATAGGAGAAGAAGAAGGTCTCTTCTCTCTATAAAAGGACGGAGGAGGAACTGCTCCATATAAAGGAGGAATTTTTGGTTTAGGAAGGAGACCAAGTCCATCATGACGAGGAGGTATAGGTCTACTTTTAGGAAGTTTATTAGATATAGACATAGTCACATCCATAGGGATGGGTTGGGAATCTTCTTGAGGAAAGACATTAGTTTTATCTTTCAAAGGAAGAACTTCCTTCTCAAGAATGATAGGAATATCAAGTTTAGGCGTTCTAGGTTCACTTAAAGATAGGATCATATCTGTTTTCTACTTTTGATAAGATTTGAAAAGATGATCACTTCGCGGAGGAAGAGATTGGAATTGTTTAGGCCAAAAGTAATCAATAGGAACGCTAGAAGTTCTTTCAGCTGGTTTAAAGAGACTATGATTGACAGTAACAACTTCACCATCATGGGGAAATTTCAAACACTTATGAATAGGAGAAGCAATAGCTTTCATGGAAGATAGCCAAGGATAGCCAAGCTTCACACGAAATTGTTCGGAAGAAGGAATAATAGCAAAGTTCACATCAAGGGATTTGTTATGGACCTCAATAGGCAATGTAATAGAACCAATTGCGGGAGAAGAAAATGCATCAAATAGTTTCACAATCACATCTGTTTTGTCATAGATCACTTGATTCAATTGCAAGGTAAAAAGAAATTCTTCAGTAATAACATTAACCATGCACGAAGAATCAATAAGCACTCCACGACAAGGTGTATTCTTAACTTTTGCAACTATGTATAAAGGACCATCAGGTGCTCTAATGGTTTCATTAGAATCAAATGTGATGGAAGGTTCTTTAGGGATTTCTTGCTGCTCTACAAAGTTAATCACATTCGGAGTCATAGACACAAGACCATCAGATGAGAGAGAGGAATCATTAGCCTCAATTGCATTAGAGGTATGAGAAGGTAATAGATCAGTAAAAATCTGAAGATTTTGGTTACGAAGAGCTACAGATGTATTGCCTTTATCATTCATCCAGAAACAGAGATAGTATTATTATCAATCAAATCTTGAATTTTACCCTTTAAAGAAAAACATTTTTCAGTATCATGACCAGGCTAACGATGAAAGTGACAAAAGGCTTTGTTATCAAAATAAGGTGAAGTAATCTTTGCAGGATCAATTTGTCTTATAGGAGGAAGAGTAAGCACATTTTGTTCCAATAACTTATTCATAATACTATGCAATGATTCATTCAAAGGAGTATACTTTCTTTCTTTCTTGAAAAATTTAGAAATAGGAGGCACACCTGATGCTGCATTCACATTGTTGTTGATGATGTTTTCATTGAATTTGATGGAATCTCTGTTCGGTTTAAACTTCCCAAATGGTTGTTGACTGCTATCACCCTTATCACTCGGAGCCATAGGATGTGATTGTTCCATTTGACTCACAGTCAGTTGATAATTGTGAAGAGTTGCACACAACTGTTGGAAAGAAGTAAACTCAGAAAATAGAAGTTTGTCTCGAATATCTTTTTGTAAATTAGAAATAAAGATTCTTTGAATATCATTGTCAGGCACTGGAAAGGAAATTTGAGCATACAAATGCTTATATCTACCAATGAAATCAGTCACTTTTTCTTTAACACCTTGTTTACAATGCATTAAATAAATCAAAGTAACTTTAGGACTTATATTGTTTTGAAATTGTTGAATGAAAGAATTTGCAAGTTGTTCAAAAGAAGTAATAGAATAGGAAGGCAATGAGCAATACCATTGTAGGGCTTTGTCTCTTAATGTTCTAGTGAACAGTTTTGCAAGCAACCTTTGGTCATAAGCAAAATCAGTACATATTGTTTGAAAAGTCTTAACATGTGTTAGAGGATCACCTTTACCATTATAAAGCTCCAAATGCGGGATTTCAACATGTTTAGGAGGGATAGCTCGAACAATGTCAAGAGAAAGTGGGCTCACAACATCAAATGTGGGCACACTAAACTTAGATTGATTCATAGAGGCAATTTGTTGCTGTAAAGAAGAGACAGTTTGTGCAAGATTGTTAATGGTAGCTTCAGTCGAAGAATTCATATTAGGTGTGTTAGATTGAGATGGAGGTGTTATGTTATTGAAAGAAGGTAAAGAGTAAGGTGGTGGGACTTTATGATAATTAGTCATAGGAGATGATTGGACAGGAGGAACACTACAAGGAGGAATGGAATGGTTAAATGAATTGCCCCCTTGCGTCATGTTCATTTGTGGAGATATAATAGGGACATTCATTGAAGGAATGAATGAAGAAGTCGGATTAAATGAAGGAAGAGGGTTAATTGAAGAAGAAGGGTTGCCCCCATGACTAGTAATCACGGGAGGAATGTCTTGTGTAGAAGTAGCCATTATGTTTGATGTAAAGGTAGGTATGCTAGCAATAGAAGTTGTCAGAGGAATAGAATGATTGACTTGGGTAGGAGGGTGTGTATAACCTAAAGTTTCGGCACAACTCTTCATAGGCATCACATTTGAATCCACAATGTGTGCAATACCACGCAAAATATCAATTCCATTCTTATCACTTTGAAGCATACGTTTTAGACCCTCAATTAAAGGAAGAGCTTGACTATCAGGGTATTCTTGAGACATCCATTGTCGAAAATCGTCAAATTGGTTATCCAATTTCGAAAGTTGTTCTTCAGAAACCTCATGGAGAGCTTCTTCATCATTAAGAGGATTAGAGGAATTACCCATGTCCTCGTTAAAAAGGCTATTCAAATTACGTTCCATTTCCTCAGTAATTAAACCTTGGAAAGACTTAATTCTACGGCTTCGTCTAACGGGAATAGTGTAAGTAGGGCTTATTGTTGTAAAACTCATGCACTAGAGAAGGAGAGAAAGTTTTGAATTTAGAGGTAGCAATTTTCAGTAAAATCAGCCAATCTTCTGGATTTAAGCTGTTAAATGCAATCACAACAGTCTCCCGAAATTTCGGAAAAAATGTCTGGGACCGTGGCGCCCGAAGTGCAACACGGTCCTTGCAACTTTTTTCGAAATTTGCAGGGATGAAAGGTATGATGATTTTAAAGCTAATCTGAAAAAATTGAGTGATTTTACGATCTGTAGATAGGCCAAATTAAAGTTGCAAATTCAAAATTGAACCCTATTAAGATTGTCGAAAAATGCAAAATTTGAATTTTGAAAAAGAGAGGGAAACTGAAATTTTGAATTTTATGATTTTAGAGGGAATGCCAAAAGCAATGCAAGTTTTGAAATTCAAAAGTTGACTCAATTTCACGCAAAATTCAATTTTGAAAGCGGAAATTAAAGTTGTTGTAATTAAGCACTTAATTTCAAAAGTCACAAATTGTAAGAATTTGAATGAAGCACTAAAATTTCGAATGAATGTAAACACACTTTTCAGATTTAGGACAGTAAGAACACAATTTTGACACAAAATTTCAATTTCGATGATTTTTGAATGTTTAAAAACCTTAATCCAAGCAATCACAAGACCAACTTTGACTGTAATTTTGAAGGTGTTAGAATTGATAAAATCAACCAAAATTCTGGATTTTAGCAAGAAAATACAGTAAGATCTCGCTCCCGAAATTTCGGAAAAAATGTCGGGGATGATGGCGCTCGGCGCCACAGTCCTCGCAACTTTTTTCCAAATTTTTAGGGATGAAAGATATTGTGATTTTATTGCGGAATCCAAAGTTACAGCTGATTTGGAGATGTTTTGATCAGTGAAATTGTCAGACAAAGGTTGAATCAAGAGGGTTTCAAAAATTAGGGTTTTGACATTTAACCACTTAATTTTCAAAATTAAAGCAAAGATATGAATTGATAATTTGTAATAGAAGGGCAGATCTGAAACAAGCATTAATGATTAACTATTTCACAAGTTTAATTACTAAAAAGAAATTTTAGGGTTTTTATGCAATCACCTTTAAAATTTTGCAAAAGATCAAACATGGAAATGTAATCAATTTTTTCAGATCTAAGCATGAAAAATCAGAAAGGATGTTCATGTCAGGTTCACCAAAATGTAAAGCGGAAAATCGCGATCGAACCCTAGTTGCTCTCCCCTCTTCCAACTCCAAGGAGAGAGAAGGGAGGTTCACTAGGGTTGATGGTTTTCACTTAGAGGAGAGACTTTACATTCAAAAGAGGGGTTGAAACCCACAAGATCCAATCCCACGCAATGCAAGATTGGATGCTAAATGTGTTTCAAGGGTTAAGACAGCAAGGCTACCCTCTTTTGTAAAGAATGTGCATAGAAGAATTAAGCTAGGAATGCATAGAAAATGACAAAGATTCGCTTATAAACTGAGATAGGGATATAGGATGAAGTTGCGGACCTGGAATTAGCAGTAAAATGTCGATACGGCGCTGTCCTGCAAATTTGAGCAAAAGTTGTCAGGACGATGGCGCTCGGCGCCACGGTCCTTCGAAAAATCCGCGAAACGAAGGGGGATCTGTTCATCTCTGCACAAGGATTCCAGATCTTCAATTTCAGCCGCGTACCTGCAATCTACACACAGAAAAGCGAAGATGATTGGGGGGTTAGGGATTAGGGGTTTGCCTTTAGGTCAAACCCCGGTTTTGGAATTAACCAAGAAATGAGCAAGTGCTGTAAATGTAAATGACTGTAATGTAAAACAAGTACTAATACCTTGTTCTAAGGATGTTTGTATCCTTATGTGCGAAGGTTTAGATGTTGTATGTTGTTGTATGTTGTATGTTGCAAGTGATCTCCTCTTCAATGGTGGAATCCTTGTCTTGAATGCAACACTTAGCCTTGAATGGAGACTTGAAATGATCAATTGCTTGAAGGAATGCTTGAATGCTTGAGTATAATTTCCATGCCTTTTCCATCATCTATGTGTTATATTCAAATGAGAGAGAAAAATGTAGTTTATATACTTGTCAATTAGGGCTGATAGACTGATTTTCCCGACCTTAGGCCGACCAGGAAAGTTTAATTTCCAATTTGCAAACAAAAAGACCCGAGACCCCTTAGGAGACCGGGCCCAAAATAGGACCCAGGGACCAGGGCGCTGGGCGCCATGGTCCTGGGGACTAGGGTGCTGGGCGCCCTGGTCCTGAAGGACCAGGGCGCTAGGCGCTCTGGTCCCACCTCCCGAGACAGCAAGGTGCAAGGAGGTTCAGGCCAAGGTGCTTGAAAAATGCAGTTTTCAGTGTTGTGAGCAAGTTTCAGGGTCTCCATTCAGGTTGCGTGTTGCGTCGCCATCGTGAAGACCGAAATGCAGCCGAAATTGCAAGTGTCGCAATTTTAGGACGCTACAGTTTGAAGTTTCTAACCTCACATGCATTAGTTTCTAGTTTTCCCAAGGTAGAGGATCATACAGAGGTTTGTGAAGGATGTGCTAAAGGTAAGCATGCAAGGGAAAATTTTCCAAAGGGAAATGCATGGAGGGCCCATCGTCCACTTCAACTTGTTCATTCAAACATATGTGGTCCTATACAAACTAAGAGTTTGGGTAAGTCATCATATTTCATCACTTTTATTGATGATTACTCACAAAATTATTGGGTATATTTTTTAAAGGCCAAAGATGAAGCTCTAGATACATTCAAGAAGTTCAAATCCCTTGTGGAAAATGAGAAAGGGTGCAAGATCAAATGTTTAAGGACTGATCATGGAGGAGAATTCTGCTCAAAGGCTTTCTAGAGTTATTGTGATCTAAATGGCATTAAGAGGCAACTCAAGACTACATACACACCTCAACAGAATGGGGTAGATGAAAGAAAGAATCATACTGTGGTATAAATGGGAAGGTGCATGATAAAAACCAAGGGTTTGAGCAATTTTTATTGGGGAGATGTAGTTGCTACAGTGGTGTACATCCTCAAACATAGCCCCACCAGTGCACTAGAAAAGATGACTCCTTATGAAGCTTGGTATGGAAACAGGCCTAGTGTTAATCATTTCAAAGTTTTTGGTTGATTGGTTTATGTGCATGTACTTGATCAAAATAGACAATAGTTATATACAAAGAGTGAGTCATGTATTTTTATTCGGTATAGTGAAAAAAGAAAGGCTTACAGATTGTATAATCCCATCACTAATAAGCATATTGTCTCAAGAGATATAATTTTTTATGAAGGGGGAGTTTATGATCATCAAAAAAGCCAAGTTGAGAAAAAAAAATGTTTTGAATGATGATATAATTATAGATATTGATCATGAGAAACCCACTAATGTTCCTATTTTTAGTAGTACAAATCCTCCAAGAAGCCCCTCATCTAGTTCTTCAATTTCAAGTTCAAGTCCAACTTCTTCTCCAAGTTCTATAAGGAAGGTAAGGAGATTGAGTGATATCTATCAAAGGACTGCAAATCAAGTACATGAAGAAAACCCAATAAGTGAAACAATGAATTTTGCTTTATTAGTCAAGGCTGATTTTGAACCATCATGTTTTGAAGATGAATGTACTAATAAGGTTAGGGTGCAAGACATGCAAGAAGAGATGGATTCCATTCACAGGAATGCCACTTGGGAGTTGACAGAGCTTCTGCATGACAAAAAAAAGATTGGCACCAAATGGGTCTACAAGACCAAATTTAATAGTGGTGGGAGTGTTGAAAGACACAAGGCAAGATTAGTTGCTAAAGGCTTCACACAGAAGTATGGCATTGATTATCAAGAGACATTTGCACTAGTAGACAAACATGAGACCATTAGAATGTTGATTTTATTAACATATTAGAAGAAGTGGAGCATACATCATATGGATGTGAAAAGTGCCTTCTTGAATGGGTACTTAGAGGAGGAAGTACATATGTGGAGTAGCCACAAGGATTTGAAGTGGAAGGAAAAGAGCATCATGTCTACAAGTTGAAGAAGGCTTTGTATGGTCTCAAGCAAATACCAAGAGTGTGGTATGCCAGGATTGATGGATACTTTAAGGAGAATGGCTTCCAAAGAAGTAAGAATGATCCTACCCTTTACTACAAACAAGAAGGTATTGATATTCTAATCATAAGTTTGTATGTTGATGATCTATTGTATATGGGTAGTAATTCTAAGATGAAAGATGAATTCAAAGTTTCCATGATGCATGAATTTGAGATGAAAGATCTTGGTCTCATGAAATATTTTCTAGGAATAGAGGTTTATCAAAGTAAGGATGAGATTTTTTCTGTCAAACAAAGTATGCATAGGATATGCTGAAGAAATTTGATATCCTTGATTGTAATCCATCCCATACTCCAAGTGCTCATGGAATTGTGTTGTGTAGAGATGATGGTGCCAATTTAGTTGATGAGACAACTTACAAAAGTATTGTGGGGAGATTGATGTTTCAAAGCCACACAAAGCCTTATATTGTATATTCAGTTTCAAGGTATATTAAAAATCCATCAGAAATACATATGAAGGAAACCAAGAGGATTTTGAGGTATGTTAAAGGCACTCTAAATTTTGATATTCATTACTACTCTTTTGAAAAGTTTAATCGTATTGACTTTAGTGATTCAAATTGGGGAGGTAGTATGGATGACCGTAAGTCTACATCTAGGAATTGTTTCTCTTTTGTTTCTGGTTTGATTACCTTAAAAAAACAAAGCATTGTTTCCCTCTCATCTACAAAAGAAGAGTATGTTGCAATTACCCTAGTAGTTACACAAGCTCTTTGGCTCAAATTTTTTTTTGAAGAAATTGGAGAAAGCAAATTCAGCCTACAATGATTTATTGTGATAATGTGAGTGCCATCAAGTTAGCAAAGAATCTGGTTCATCACAGTAGGACAAAGAATTTTGACATGAAATATCACTTCATTCAGGATTGGGTGTAGAAGAAGGAAGTTGAATTGAAGCACATAAACACCTAGGATCAGCTAGCGGATATCTTTACCATAGCAGTTGCAAAAGCTTAGTTTTTGGCACTACGAGATAAGATAGTAATCTTTCTCAGCATCAAGGGGGATTATGCGAAGAACCAATGTCGTTCATGCAGCTTAGAGATTCGCATCTATTCTTAGCTCTCATTGTAAAATTAACATTCTCTACGATGCATAACTGAACTCTTAGATCCACTGCCATATCCACCTCCATACACCAATATGCAACTAGCTAAATTTAGGATCGTATATTATTAGTTAATAGTTTTTATTTCTCATGCAAATAAAGCATGTTGTGCATGTAGTTAGACTAATATTAGTTTAGAGAGCTTTCTTTAGAACCGTCACCATATAGTGCATGCTTGTAGAAAGTTTATTCCAACTAAATAAAGCATGCTACACATGTGATTTTTTAAATTTTCTTTTTATAATAAACAACTTTTATTTGCAGAGTTAACTACTATTAGTTTTCTCTACGGTGACTTTAATATAGGCTATGATCTCTATTTAAATTCAACCTCTTTGTAATTTATTGATTCTACAATAGAAAGTATCTCTACATTAAAAATAGAGTATTCAACAATTTAAGAATTTCCAATTCTTGTTATGTGATTTGTGAGGGATATGTAAGTTAATTTATTTATTGCTATTATTGTTTTCCTTTCTGTTATTTTATTTTGAATCAGTTGGTTTAGAGGAGACAAGGTAGATTCAAAAATCTACACAAACATGTAGGTATATTTTAAATGGCATATCAATCCATTCAAACAATTATGATGGGAAGGCACTGGTGTAGACCTTATCATGTAAGGACTGATTCATTAACACATCAGCAATGCATTTATTTTCCCTATTGTAGGTTGGAATCTGTATCTAGTTATCCTCTTGTAATAGTGGGATTTTTGCTCCTTTAGCATTGAAAACGCATAGAAGATGTACACAAGCTCAAGTAAAGAAACACCCAAATTATTTACCAAGCTACAATAATCCAATGAGTACACTTAAACAGTGATTAAATAAAAATTAAATAGCCAATCATTCTTAAGATTTGTGTAATTTTTCCCATTACTTATTTTCGTCAGATAAGGTGCACAATTTTTAAGGTAAATAGTGCGTGAACATTGTTTTATCGATCCCTTTCTTCTTCTCTCTCTTTGGTTTTAAGAAAATGGAAAAAAAATACTAAAATGGTTGAATTTGTTTTCTTAGTAGTTTCCTAGTATTTCTTCATAATCATATCTTGCAAATATTGTGGAGTTTTGATGAGTGCATTCTTATTCTTTTGCTAAACCCTACCCTAGATGGTTCCTTTAATTTTATGGAAATCAAAAACTTACATTGGCACCCGTACTAGTGTGTGGCACCACATCCATGATTCCATCTTGATCATTTAAGATTGACTATAGGCAAGAAGAGTGAAAACTAGCGAAATCCTTCTCATGCTTGATTATTAGAGAAAACCTTCCCTGATAAGAAGCATTTGCTATTATTGATTTCAAGAAAGTAACTTTTAAGGCTAGTGATGATGTCTACAGTTGTTGCACAACTTTATTTAGATCTTATGAGTGATTTATGGTGCTGATATAATGAATAAAATATGAAAATCTAATAATACATGCCAAGTGGTGCTTGGTACATTAATATGGTGTCATTTACCTCTCTACTATGGATTACAATATGTTCATAGATGAAATACATATCTACACCATCACGTGTAAGATTCTTACCATTCAAATATTTCCTTTGGTTTGTTATTTTATTTATTGATGACACTCTTATCATCCATATTCTTTTATTTTCTCTTAGAGGCCCCTTAGTAAAATCTTCAAATCTCTTCTAAAATTTGTAGTTAAATAATCACCAAAAGAACAATCACCTCTTACTATGACATAAAACTTTTATTACAGTCCCTAACTCTTTGTCTTTATCTTTCCCATAAATGTCACATCCTTAGTTATTTAGGGTTTAACTGTATTATAGGTTCAACGCTTGTTGTTAGATTGCTTCTTTTTCTTTTGGCATTTGAAGCAACTTTTATTTTTTTGCCCTAGTCATATATTAGACAAACTGTTTGAAATCGATTACCTGCTTCATTTAAGTAGTAATCACAGTATTGGGTCCTAGCTAGTTTCGAGTATTCCTTCTAGCAAAGTAGTCATTATTGTTATTATTATTATACTGATAGGCATCTACAGTTACAACATTGGGTGTTAACACACCTGTTTACATAAAAACCCATGATTGGTGAACTTGTTTGTCCATGGGTCAAAAAAACATGCATATCAACTGCTCACTATAGTTGATTATTATTACGCTGATAGACATCTACAGTTGCAGCATAGGGTGTTAACACACTCGTATACATAAAAACCCATGATTAGTGAACTTGTTTGTCCACAGATCAAGTGAAAATTCATATCAACCATTCACAATATTTGAATCAAATGGTATACATATGAATGAAGGTTGAAGGGTGCCTTTAAGAAATGAGGATGTGGGAAAAAATCCATTTAAAATTCATGGATTGTAAAAAAGAACTTCAAATTTCCTTTTGTGTTATCTTCTATACATTGAAAGCATCCATAGAATTATTCTTTTGCACATGCAAATGGTTTATGCAGTTCACATAGAGGTATTTATCATTGTAGTTTTGTTTTGGGTATTCCCCCCCTGACCACCATACTCGCAGTATTTATTTTGTGCAGGCCAAATGATCTTCGACGACCTACTATCGTTGATCTCTAGTTTGTACTCTCCTTGGCCGCAACACCTCCCCGACGCTTTCCTCTCGCCATCTCCATCCGGTCGACCTTCTTGCCGATCGACTCCTCCAGCACCACCCGTGCTGCCCCCACCCACTAGCTCATTGCTGCCGACAGTACCTCCCCATCGGGCATGTGGTACCTCCCTGCTATCGAGTAGCACTACCACGTGGCACCTTGTGACTGGTTCCTGATGGCTCATTGTAGGCCCAGTCAGTAGACACTATATGATACTTCAACAGCCCAGTTGACTGCCACATCGGTTGTACCTCTACCACGTATCAGCCCAGTCTCTAAGCCATATGTGCACCACGTGTACAATCTGTACCGTATGGACATCCATGCAGGGGTAGGTGAATTCTTTTTGACGACCAGATGAGTGTCAATTTTAAGCCCTTCATTTGTTGATGTCAGCGCCACGTCAACAATATTTTGAAATTTTTTTAACCCCCTCTCATTGGGCTTTTTCATTTTGCAGTCTAACTTCAAATGGCCATATCTTGCTCATTTTTGCTCATTTTTTGGTACAATTTTTTTTGAAATGGGCTAGAATTTCATTCTCTTCACAGTGGTGGATTCTAATTTTGATGGACAGATTTTTCACAATTTGCAGATCTTCATGACTGTACCTATCTAATCCCCGATTTTGGAACTTTAGAGGCTTCATTTGGGGTCATACGACCTCCTTTTCAAGTGTCATTTTTTTTTTAAAGTGCATAATTTTTTGTCTACTTTCATAATATTGCATTTTTTGTAGTGATTATGAGTAGAAATTGTACTTCTAGTATTTGGTCATTTTTGGCCTATTTGGTACTTGTATTTTGCTTGGATCTCAGTTTAGATCACGAGAAGTATTTGTTGAAGTCTCTTATATCTCATTTTTAGAAGTTATAAATTTGAAATCCGAAGTCCATCTTGCCTTATTTTGCAAGTGGCCCATTGTATATGCACTAAGTATAAAGTGTCAAATCACCATTTTGGGGGGTTCTTGATTGAGTATTTTGGGGGGGTGTCTTGTGTGATTATGCCTCTCTCTATCTTGTGTTTTTTCATTTTGGTGCTATGGGTTCTCCTAAATATCCACTTTTAACTCCTCATAATTATACTTTATGGAAGATTAAGTCTTGGAGTAAACTAATGAAAAAATGACTCATTCATTATGTAAATGGAACTATTACAAAACCACTTGATTCTAAGGCTGATCCTAATGCTCAGATTGAATGGCTCACTAAGAATTCTATGGCACTTGGAACTCTTAAAAAGTATGTATCAGATGACCTCATTTTCCATATTGAGAAGTGTACAACAATTAAAGAGGATTGGGATATTTTTGAGAAATTGTATGGTCAAGTTGATGAGATTAAGGGCTACAAGCTTAATAGTGAACTCACAAATTTGGATCCTAAGGATTTTGATACAATCCAGGATTATGTCACAAATGCAATTGAGCTAAGAGAAAAGCTAAAGGATTGTGGAATTGACAAAAATGATGCTCAATTATTTATAACTTGTTGGAGAAGCTTCCTTCAGAGTATGCAACCTTTGTATCTAGCTTTCACACCTATAGGTTAGCTCAAGGTTCCTCATACACTTCTCCCTCATTTGATGCATTCAAAGAGATGTTGATACTTGAGCAATCTAAGTTGACCAAGATGGGGATTCTCAAATATTCAAAGTCACAAGCTTTGATGGCTAACAAAGGGAATCAAAGGAATAAAGGAAAAGACAAGAATCAAAAGCAACCTAAGTCAAAACCATAATAAGATGGAGCATAATCCTCCTCTCCACAACAAGGTGATTCTACATTCTCACCTAAGAGGAAATATTATATGGAAAATCTTTTTTATGCATATTGCAAGAAGTCGGGACATGATGAACATCATTGTTACAAGAAGGATATTAATGAGTTGAAGAATCTTCTTCATAAAAACAAAATCAACCTACCTTCTAGAATGTCTACATCGGCTTCTTCCAAGGATAAGGGTAAAGGAAAGGATAACTTTTTGGGGATAGATAAAGTAAAGTGACATGCTCTTTGTGCTACTATAAGTCATGATTCAGGGAGATGGCTTCTAGATTCAGGGGCTTCTCATCATATGGCATCTTCATAGTCTATGTTCTTTTCATTTGAGCCTTGCCACATGTCGTAGATTTTGATGGATAATCATACATACATGGATGTAATTGGGAAAGAATCTCTTGCCATTAGGGATAACTCCTTCAATGATTTGTTGTGTGTACCCCACTTGAAAAACAATCTTCTTTCCATCTATCAAATTACACATGGGGCAGCTAGGAAAATTGTGGAGTTCACACCTGATTTATTTATCATTATAGAACTGAAGAGTGGAGCTATCATTGCGACTGGGGTGGTTGATCATGCATCTCAATATTACTCTTTTTCACATTTTGGTCCTATTGATGAGGTTGATTCTTCCTACGTTGATGATTTAGATTTTGAGGAGAACTTTGGGTACTTGAACTTGGTGATTCTCACATGTGACCTTGTTCTTGAGCCTTGCATTTTATCTCCTCCTATTGATATCACATCACCTATTGCACTTGATGATGCAATTGGTGTGACAGTTTTTCCTTCTTGTGATTCAGTGCAGTAGGATATTTCTTGTCTTCTAGCTTCAATTGATTAGGATGCCTAATTGACAGAAATTGCAGGTTTGTTTGTGGAGTCCTACATTGCAGATTTGGGAGACATCATTTATGACATTCATCTTCTCTTTGATGAAGATGATCCTTCTTTGATTGTTGCGAGGGAACACTCTGACCCTCTTGTTCATTCTCTACATGATCATTCTTTCGAGGTTGACATGATTGTGGATACTTTTGTACAACACTTGGAGGTGGTCACTTTATTCTTAGATGAGACATCTGAGTCTTTGGATATTGTTCTACATTCTTCTCCAATAGATCTTGGAGTGCCTTTTTCAGCAGTGTGGAGTAGTTTGCTACCTTTGGAAGGGGTATCTTTTAGCATCAACATGGGGAAACTTGAGTAGTTTTCAGAGATTCCATTCATCATGGGTATTTTTCCCACATATTCCCTTCATGATTGGGGAGACTTCATGGATACACCTTTGGCTTTGTTTCTTATAAGGGTTCTGTAATTGGTCAAGATTCTACATTGAGGGGAGGCTTCCTAGTCTCTCTTCTTCTTTTGTCATATGGGGGGACTTTTTCCTCACATGGGGTTTTGTTCCTCACATACTTCTATGAGAGTTCTTTGTATATGGTTTTCATCTCTCTTTTGGGGGAGGGTTTTTTCCCATTGAGTTTTTCTCTCTTTCTGTGCTTTGTGAGAGATTTAATTGCATTGGTTTTCTTTGCATTTTCATTTGTATATGGGTACCTAACATGGTCTAGTAGTCGAGACCCATCTTGCATTGCTTAGTTGCATTATAGATGGTGCAGGAGCACCTAGTTGAGTAAAACGCTCATTTTTGAGTATTTAATGCTTTTATGTTTTTAAAGTCTTGTATTAGGTTGATTATGTTGTTTTAGGTTTTTTTGTGTCGTGTTGAGTGGTTTTGATCTCATTTTGAGCTCTAGAGATCAAGTTTTGCCTTTTAGGCCTTAAGTTGACACTTTTTGGCAAAAATGTGCGAAATTGCCAAAAACATCTTATAATGCCTTCAAGAGCATTGAAACATGTTTTTAAAGTGTTTTTAAGCATTTATAAGTTGTTTAGACAAGTTTATAAGGCTATATTGTCAAAAATGCCTTTTTGAGCAAGAAAAGTTATCATTTTGGCTTGAAAACTTGTCAAATGTGTCATTTTCTTGCAAAACGAAGTTATGGAAGCCTCATGTCTGTACTAAGGCTTGAAAACAAACTGGAGAAACTATATAAGGCCTCAATTTTCCTTGAAAAGGGTTTGAAATTGTATAAGCAAGAGCTTTTGAATAACATGAAGTTTTGGCTCTATTGACTGGTTTTTCCTTTCCTTTGCAAACAGTCCATACTGTAGCTATACAAATCCATATTGTACCTTCTTGGAAATAGAAATATTGATATTATAAAGCTCCCCATGTAATTTTTTCATTGGTTTTTCATTTGCAAGGTGGTTGTATAAAATAACTTGCTTTCTGTGTAGTTGTTGTCCTGACAAGGATTTGGGGTTTTAAAATGCATCAACTTGGTTGATACAGGTGTGGGATCCCTCCAATATATTTTTACAAGTTGATTCATGTGTATATAGTGTACATATATTTCATTTTGTGCCAGAGAAGTGTTTTGAAGATGCATTTGAGTGAAAACTAGGCAAGTTGGAGCAACTCGGCTAGTTCATGGTTAATACTCAAAACTTGCACCCAAAAACAATGGGAATGAGAAAAAAGAGTGTGGAAGAGGCTTGGTTATGTTATGAAGAGAGTTCAAAGTCTCCTTGGTGTATTTGAGCAGTATGTACTGAGTAGACATTTTCAGTTTGCAAACAAAATAGTGAGTTCACTGTTTTTCTAAATTTCATTGTAAATTTGCTTATGGAATGCTTCAAAAGCATCATCCAAGCCTTTTAACTGAGAAGGAATTGTAATAGGAGATAAAGGTATGTTTGAAGACCTCATTGAGGTGTTCATCCAATTCAAAAATCTTCATTTTTTAGGACCTAAAGAGCATTGTTTGCTGACTGGTAAAAGGGCAGAGATTTGACTATCACAGTGACAATTTTTCTGATTTTTCAGTTGCTTGCCAAGTGTTTGGCATTATGCTTGCATAGTAGAGGTAGGGAAAGCATATTAGAGATATGATAGAGGTCTCATGAAGGTTCAGGAACTTGAAGAGGTGAATAAGGATGCAAACCCTGTGGTTTCACTTCAAAACCCTACCAAACCCTCCAAATATGCCACAAAAGGTGAATAGTCCTAAATCTGCGCTAACAGTGGACTAAACCTTGAAAATATTTGAGCATACACCCCTAATATATCATCCAAAACAAGATTGAGGAAGGAAATGCCCATTGTTGGGTAGCATGAGAAAAATAAGGCCAATTAGGCCTCCACGGGCTAGTAGCCCTTTGTTGCATAACACACAAAATGACTATTTTTGTCAAAATGCATGAACCCAATGGTCAAAATGCATCAAATAGTCAAAAAGTGATATCTAGAGTCTTGGGTAGTGTGCAACCTCTTTTGGAGGTTTTTGACCTTTGGTTGGAGGTTGAGTAGCTAAGGAAGGACTATGAGCCTAAAACCAAATTGTGAGTAACCAACTTGAAGAAAACCTTGCTGACCTTACTTGTCCTTGCAAATAATTCCTAAATCTCTCTAAAATAGAGGGTGTGTAGATGGGTGGAGTAAGAAACTTGAGTAGATTTGAGCTTTGGTATGAGCCAACACCTTAAGGGGAGTTTGTTAGGAAAGTGACACTGGAAGTACTTGAAACTATAATCATCAAGACTAATCTTGTAAACATAAAATAGCAGACTCAAACATGTTTTTGGGTAGCAAATTGAACTTTTGAGCAAAATAGCCCTTTTGAGCACTTTCTGGACAATCTCCCTATCATAGTGGTATCAGAGCCAACAAAAGATTCAGAAGAAAAGGAACATTAGGAAAACATGGTGACTAATGCAGAATTAGCTAAGAAGGTTGAAGACCAAGAGTAGGAAAATAGGGCACTCAGAGAAAGGTTGGAACAAATAAAAATGAAACTAGTTGAAGTAGAAGTTAAAACTAAGGGGGTCGAAGATAAGGGTAAAATGGTGGCCACAGAAGATGAGGTCCCAATACCTAACCCTACCATTGAGCAAGAACCATTCATGAAATCCTTGAGAGCCATGCGTGGTAAGACCTTAGAAGGAGTGGCCCTTTTCAATGGAAAGATGGATCCAGATGCTCTAATAGAGTAGATTGAAGGTCTAGAGAACCATTTTGAGTGTGATGTGATAACCGAACCACATAAGGTTAAGGTGGAAAAATAAAGACTGAGAGGGGCAACCTTAACTTGATGGAAGTTCATCCAAGAGGAAAAGGTGAAAGAGGGTAAGGAACCACTAGCCACCTGGAAAGCAATGGTAGCCAAAATCAAAGAGACCTACCTTCTTGAAGACTATGAGATACAACTTCACAAGAAAAGACAAAACTTGAGACAAAAAGACCTAGATGTTAGTAGCTACACTGAAGTGTTTCAAAAACAGTGCATGAGATCCAGAGTAGTAGAGGATGAGAGCATAAAAGTGGCTAGGTACTTGAATGGGTTAAGGTGGAACATCCAGGAAGAGATGAGCTTGATATGCCCACAAACAGTCCACAAGTGCTATCAATTGGCACTTAAAGTGGAAGAGAAAGGTAGGAGAAAGAAAGAACAAAATAATAGAGGAAGAGGTAGGGGAAGAGATGGTAGAGGCCATAGAGGCAGTTTTGGGGGAAGGAGCATAGATCAACGATCCCTGGGAGAGTCTAAACTTATTGAGAAAAGTGGGGATTCTCAGAGAAAAACCAACTATAGGGGTAGGGTATCAAGCAACCCGAGTAGGGGTAGATCTAATGGACCAGGGATAGGGTCCTACTTCTCAACCATGAAGTGCTATAACTGCCAAAAGTTGGGCCACCCTACCTATAGATGCCCAAAGAAGCCTAGTTCATCTTATGGTGGTGAAAAGAGAGTAAACTATGTTCAAGAAGATGGAGGTAATACTAGAACTTCAGCATTGAACAACCTAGCTTCAGAAGATGGTGAGATTTTAGTGGTCAAGAGAGTGTTGATGAAGAAGCCACACAATATAGAGGCCTCACAGAGAAGAGCATTGTTCAGAATTAAGTGTAAAATCATGGGAAAGGTGTGTAAGGTGATCATAGATTCAGGATCCACAGATAACATCATATCAGAGGAAGCAGTAAGCAAATTGAAACTACCTAGGATACAACACAAGGAGCCATACAAAGTCACATGGTTGAATAAGGGACAACATGTGTTGGTAAATGAGCAAGCCTGGGTAGATTTCCACATAGGTGGATATGTAGATAGGATCCTATGTGACATCCTTCCTATGGATGCTTGCCACCTCCTATTGGGTAGATCATGGCAGTTTGACCAAAAAACACAACATGATGAGGAAAGAAACTCCTATTCATTTAAGAAAGATGGAGTAAGCTATCAGATTCAATCCCTCATTGAAGGAGAGAGGAGAAACAAAGTACCTAACATGTTTTTAGTGAATGAGAAAGAGTTCCTAAAAACACTAGAAGAAGGTGAAGGAGTAGGATTTGCACTCATAGTGAAGCCCAAGGAAGAAAGGGTAGAAAAGAAAGTTGAGATACCATGTGAAGTGTAGCAAATCCTTCATAACTTCAAACAAATAATCAGTGATGGTACACTTGCAGCCTTACCACCTCCTAGAGCCATTATCCATTAGATTCACTTCATACCTGGAGCCTCTTTGCCCAATAAGGCAACCTACAAGATGACCCCTGAACAAAACAAAGAGGTAGCAAGACAAATACAAGAACTCTTAGACCAAGGGCTGATTAGGAAAAGCATTAGTCCTTGTGCAGTACCTACAGTGTTGGCACCTAACAAGGGTGGTACATGGAGACTTTGCACAGATTCTAGAGCCATAAACAAGATCACCACCAGATTCAGATTTCCCATACCTAGAATAGAAGACTTGATGGATTGTTTGGGGGGTGCACAGTATTTTAGTAAGATTGATTTGAAGAGTGGTTATCATCAGATAAGAA
The DNA here is from genome assembly GCF_030272615.1 of Cryptomeria japonica. Taxonomy (NCBI): domain Eukaryota; kingdom Viridiplantae; phylum Streptophyta; class Pinopsida; order Cupressales; family Cupressaceae; genus Cryptomeria; species Cryptomeria japonica. Next base: position 21,699 of record NW_026729214.1, on the reverse strand, counting down.
TCAAAGAGGGGGATGAGTGGAAGATAGCTTTCAAAATGAATGAGGGTCTCTATGAGTGGCTTGTCATGCCATTTGGACTCTCCAATGCTTCCAGCACATTCATGAGACTCATGGATGAATTTTTACGTGATTTCATAGGCAAATTTGTTGTTGTGTATTTAGATGATATACTCATTTTCAGTAAGACCAAAGAAGAGCATCTAAAACATTTAGCTATTATTTTGAGAAAGTTATTTGATGAACAGCTAACCATAAATCTAGAAAAATATGATTTCATTCGACAAGAATTGGTCTATATTGGTTTTATTGTATCAAGAGGCAATCTAAAAATGGATCAATCTAAAGTTGCAGCAATAACTAGTTGGCCAACTCCTAAGATAGCCAATGATGTCAGAAGCTTCCATGGTTTGGCACAGTTTTACAGAAAGTTCATCAGAGGATTCAGCAAGATATGTGCTCCAATGTTAGACACCATCAAAGGGGGTGTAAAGGTAAAATTTTAGTGGACAAGTGCAGCTAATAAAGGGTTTGAGTTATTGAAAACTAAAGTAGCTACTCAACCAATGCTCATTTTACCTAGTTTTGATAAGCTTTTTACTATTGAATGTGATGCTAGTAATATTGTTGTAGGAGCTATTTCAAGTCATGAAAATAGGCCAGTTGCATTCTTTAGTGAGAAGTTGAATGATGCAAAGAAAAAGTACTCTTCCTATGATTTAGAACTCTATGCATTAGTACAAGCACATAGGAAATGGAGACACTATCTTCTTCCTAAGGAATATGTTATTCACACAGATAGTCAGGCACTCAGTTTCTTGAACTCATAGGATAAACTAAATCATAGGCATGTTAAATGGGTAGAATATTTACAAGCTTACACTTTTACTCTTAAGCATAAGAAGGGTCAATTGAATAAAGTAGTAGATGCTTTGAGTAGAAGGTTGTTAACTATTCATGAGATTCAAGTTCAAAGCATTGATATTGATAGTTTTAGGGACATGTGTCCTATTGATGATGATTTTGCTGAAGCTTATAAAGTTTGTAAAAATTTTGAGAACAATTTCCATGGTGCATATGTTGATTTCACTTTGCAGGATGGTTTTTTATTCAGGGGTGGATAGTTGTGTGTTCCAAAGGGTTCTATGAGAGAGAACCTCGTTCAAGAGAAGCACAATGGGTGCTTAAGTGGACATTTTGGTCTCAATAAGACCTTAGAGCTGGTTCAAAGGTTCTATTATTGGCCTAAGATGCAGAGAGACATCAGGAGGTATGTTGAGCAGTGCTTGGTATGTCAAAAAGCCAAAGGTAATTCCTCTAATGCTAGTTTATATCAGCCTCTTCCCATTCCACATAGGCCTTGGGATTGCATTAGTATGGATTTTGTGGTAGGATTACCTAGAACTCAAGCAGGATTTGATAGCATCTTTCTAGTGGTTGATAGATTTAGCAAAATGGCTCATTTTATTCCTTTTAAAACAACACATGATGCAAGTCATATTGCTTATTTATTTTTCAAGGAAGTTGTTAGAATACATGGATTGCCTACTAGCATTGTTTAAGATAGGGATGTTAAGTTTCTTGGTTATATCTGAAAAACATTGTGGAAGAGATTGGGTACTAATCTCTCTTTTGGTTCATCTTATCATCCACAAACTGATGGCCAAACTGAAGTTGTGAACAGGTATCTTGGAAACATGCTTAGGTGCTTGACAAAGGAATATGGGCAGATTTGGGATCAACTCATTCATCAAGTAGAATATGCCTACAATGATAGTGTTAACCTATCTATAGGTAAAAGTAAATTTGAAGTTGTTTATGGTATGCATCCAAGGGGTGTAATGGAGTTGATTTATATCACTAACTTATAGCACAAGAGTGGAACAACAAATGACATGGCTCACTCCATGAAGGAGGTTCATGAGCAAGTGAGACAAGCTCTCCAAGATACCTCCCAAAAAGTGAAGGCAAGAGTGGATGCTACAAAGAGAGATGTTCAGTTCTCCATAGGTGATTATGTGATGGTTCATTTGAACAAGGAAATGCTACAAAAGGGAGTTCCAATCAAACTTTAGATGAGGAGGATAGGCCCTTGCAAGATCTTGGCTAAGTATGGGTCTGATGCTTACAAAGTTGATTTGCTTACTAATGTTTTTTTGTCCCCCATTTTTAATGTTACAAATCTGATTGCTTTCAAAGGACAGCCACCTGAGGAGATTCAAAGAGTTTTAGATGTTTCTCAATCCCTTTCTGATCTATCTCTCCCTTCTCTTTCTTTTCCCCAAGCTAAATAGGTTCTAGACTCTAGAATTCTCAAAAAGACAAGGAATCACACCTACATGGAGCATCTCATTAAATGGAAGGATCAGCCTATCTCAGAGGCCACATGGATGCCTAAATATAACTTCTATAAAGTTGGCATACCTTCTTCTTTGCTGCATCAAGGATTCACATGACTTCTTTGTCTTTGGGGGAGTATGGTGCAGGAGCACGTAGTTGAGTAAAACTCCCATTTTTGAGTATTTAATGCTTTTATGTTTGTAAATTCTTGTGCTAGGTTGATTATGTTGTTTTAGGTTGTTTTGTGTCATGTTTGGTGGTTTTGATCTTATTTTGGGCTGTAGAGATCAAGTTTTGCCTTTTAGGCCTTAAGTTGACAATTTTTGGCAAAAATGTGCAAAATTACCAAAAAGGTTTTCTAATGCCTTCAAGAGCATTGAAACATGTTTGTTAAGTTTTTTTAAGAATGTCTAAGCTGTTTAGACAAGTTGATAAGGTTAGATTGTCAAAAATGCCTTTTTGAGCGTTATCATTTTGGCTTGAAAAGTTGTCAAAAGTGTCATTTTCTTGCAAAACAAAGTTATGGAAGCCTCATGTCCGTAATAGAGCTTGAAAACCAACTAGAGAAACTATTGAGGCCTCCATTTTCCTTGAAAAGGGTTGGAAAGTGTATAAGCAAGAGCTTTTGAATAAAAACATGAAGTTTTGGCTTTATTGATTGGTTTTTCCTTTCGTTTGCAAACAGTCTGTACTGTAGCTGTACAAATCCATATTATACCTTCTTGGAAGTAGAAATGTTGATATTATAAAGCTCCCCATGTAATTGTTTCATTGGTTTTTCATTTGCAATGTGGTTGTATAAAATAATTTGCTTTTTGTGTAGTTGTTGTCCTGACAAGGATTTGGGGTTTTAAAATGCATCAAATTGGTTGATCCAAGTTGGGGATCCCTCCAATGGATTTTTCCAAGTTGATTAATGTGTAAATAGTGTAAATATATTTCATTTTGTGCCAAAGAAGTGTTTTGAAGATGCATTTGAGTGAGAACTAGGCAAGTTAGAGCAACTCAGCTAGTTCATGGTTAATACTCAAAACTTGCACCCAAAAATAATGGGAATGAGCAAAAAGAGTGTGGCAGAGGCTTGTTTATGTTCGCAAGGGAGTTGAGAGTCTCCTTGGTGTATTTGAGCAGTATGTACTGATTAGGCATTTTCAGTTTGCAAACAAAATAGTGAGTTCACTATTTTTCTGAATTTTGTTGTAAATTTGCTTATGGAATGCTTCAAAAGCATCATCCAAGCCTTGTAACTGAGAATTAATTATAATAGGAGATAAGGATATGTTTGAAGACCTCATTGAGGTGTTCATCCAATTCAACAATCTTCATTTTGTAGGTCCTAAAGTGCAATGTTTACTAACTGGTAAAAGGGTAGAGATTTGACTGTCACAGTGACAGTTTTCTGATTTTTCAGTTGCTTGCCAAGTGTTTGGCATTATGCTTGAATGTTAGAGGCAAGTGAAGAATGTTAGAGATATGAAAAATTTCTCATGAAGGTCCAGGCACTTGAAGAGGTGAATAAGGATGCAAACCCTGTGGTTTCAATTCAAAACCCTACCAAACCCTCCAAATATGCCACAAAAGGTGGACACTCCTAAATCTGCACTAACAGTGGACTAAACCTTGAAAATATTTGAGCATAGACCCCTAAGACATCATCCAAAACAATCTTGAGGGAGTAAATTCCCATCGTTGGGCAGCATGAGAAAAATAAGGCCAATTAGGCCTCCACGGGCTAGTAGTCCTTTGTTGCATAACACACAAAATGACTGTTTTTGTCAAAATGCATGAACCCGATGGAAAGTAGAAGGTTGGGGTTTGTGAAACTTTGCAAGAACATTATCAAATAGTCAAAAAGTGATATTTGGAGCCTTGGGCAATGTGCAACCTCTTTTGGAGGTTTTTGACCTTTGGTTGGAGGTTGAGTAGCTAAGGAAGGACTATGAGCCTAAAACCAAATTGTGAGTAACCAACTTGAAGATAACCTTGCTGCCCTTACTTGTCCTTCCAAATTATTCCTAAATCTCTCTGAAATAGAGGGTGGAATGCCTAAGAACAAAGATTGAGGGTGTGTAGATGGGTGGAGTAAGAAACTTGAGTAGATTTGAGCTTGGGTATGAGCCAACACCTGAAGGGGAGTTTGTTAGGAAAATGACCTTGGAAGTACTTGACACTATAACCATCAAGACTGATCTTGTAAACGCAAAATAGTAGACCCAAACATGTTTTTGGGTAGCAAATTGAACTTTTGAGCAAAATAGCCCTTTTGAGCACTTTCTAGACAATCTCCCTATTAGTAGACTTAAGTGCATTCCCCTAAGTTGCACTTAAAGTGGGGTGTTGGTGTAAATAATTATTCATCTTGGATATTATTACACCTTACTTAAGTTTACTTAGGTACATGCATATCATAGTAGTTTGGGTATGAGACACTTGGGTGTTTGTGCCACATTGGGATAGTGTGTGTAGGAGAATTTTCACCTTTTATGGTGTTGATCTTGTTACTACTCTATCATATCCACTTATTGTGGAGTGATAATTCCACCTTTGGTGGGTAATCCACCTCATGTGGAATATTTTATTATTTATCCTACCTACCACACCTATTTCCTACCTACCCTTGTTTCTTATTGAGCCACATGTCATGTTTGTGTTCTCACATATCCATATTGTCTTGCCTATATAAGCAGACTCACAGTCGTTGTATGTAACACTTAATGATCCAGTTGATCAGTATTTTCATCTTGATAGAATACAATTTATTTGTATAATTTATTTTGTCTCTATTTTCTCTTTTCATTGAGCTCTTGATCTTGGCAAAATCTCACAGATTCCTTAGAACTAATAGTCTTCTAAAAACCACCTCATCCTATTCTATATTCTGAACTTTTTTGTCGATGGCCCAATCTGCCAATGCATCAACTAAACCGTTTACTCCTCTATAGTAGTTGATGATTTCAAACTCTTGAAATTTATCCAACTATAGATTTACTTGTTATAAGTGATAATAAAAATAATAATTGGTTGAATCTCTTCTAGCCAATATGTTCATTACCACCATTGAGTCCCTTTGATCTAGATTTTATTAATGCCTTTCTTCAATGCTAGTTGAAGACCGCCCCCAAAAAAAAAAAAAAAATTAGTTAAATTATTCAAACCTTTAGATAAAATTATACAAAATGAGCCCATATATACCCTATATAATTATGTAACACAACCCATACTTTAGATATTCCATATTCCCCTTGAAGCTCCATCAAATTGAGCTTTATGAAGGATGGTGGATGTAATTTCCATGAGATCTACAACCATATAATCTTTTTGTTTGAAACAACATATGTAGCTAGATTAGGTGGATGCAAAAACATACTCCAAGATTTCAAAATGATATTATCCCACAAGGATAAATAATTCTTAACTGGAATTAAATGAAAGAGATATTTCTATTTTTATTTTTGAAATATCAACCACAATTTTGTGAGTCAACTTCTCAATTCGAAATAATTTTTTCATAGAAATTATATTGCTCCTTTCCATCCCTAATTTCCAAATCAAATTTCAACTAATAAATAAATAGAGGCAAGATAATGTGGATGGGGAATGGGGATAAGGCCAACACTCAAAGAAGTTGATTAATTCATTAGGTCTTGGCCGATACCACTTGAATTCACTTTGCAACCAAGACCAACATTTAGATGCAAATGAACAATTGATAAAAATATTAGTCATATCCTCATATACATTTCCACAATGAATGCATAAGAAAGATACAATTATAACTAGCCTATCTAGCCTCATAGAAGTTAAGATCTTATGATGAGGTCCAAGCCAAGAAAAGGTTCTAGCTTTATGTAAGCAAGTAGGAGATCAACACAAACCAAATTGCCAATTCATACTATGAAATTGACATATTAGGCTTGTTTAACCAGACTAATTTGGTCTAGATCAACTCGTCTTATTTCTATGTGAATCAAAATATTCTTTTTGCTAACTTCATCTCGTATGACATCTTTTATTTTGATGAAAACGTAAAGGGGATACAATTGATTTCCACATTGCCTTCGGAGGAAAGATTGAAGAATCCAAAGTAAATTAGTTTGAAAATTTGTTACCACAATGTCATTTCAAACTCATTTCAACCTATTGTGACCGAGAATGATTTCGATAGGATTCTACCAGTTCCATGGTTCTTCCTTGAACCAAACCTTCTAACCATTGTTGATGGGCCAAGAAATATATGGAAGAATATCATCCCTTGTAGATCTAATGAAGTTCCATATCTTATAACCCTTGGGTAGAGTTTTAACAGTAAAAACTCTCTCTCTATCTAATGTATCAACTTACTTATGTCTCATAAATGAGCAC